>NW_003314338.1:662988-665095 GCF_000143415.4 Selaginella moellendorffii
AAAAATTAAAAATTTATATTATTCACTCAATTTCTATCTTTGTATATGGGCATCTTAAAAGCTGCACCTGTAAAAAGATATTATTTAGCTTCTCAAAGCTATATATTTCGAATTTTAGAGCTATTTTATGAAAGTGTGAGCTTTCCCTTTTATTGAGATTGTCATGCTATATATATATAAATTTTGAGAAGAGTGATAAACTAGTGCTATGAAGTAGTATAAATCTGTTGAATATTATAGTTATAAATTGTTGCAAAAATGTGATTGCAGATATCAAAAGTTGCGTATTAATAAGTCTTTTGGGATATTCTTTTATTACTGCTATGACAATAAAATATTGGTATTGGTAGACCCTTTATTAGTCTCCACTCAAATTAGTTAAGAAACTGATCATCATATATGCACTTAGATTGGAATTCCTATATAATTTTTGCTAAACATACTTAGCCTAGGATGGAACACTCATATGTTAGCTCATATTTAGTAGTTTTGGAAACTATTATAATATTGAGCTTGAACTCTCAATATTCACTAGATGAGAGTTTATTGTATCCACTAAGACATTTTTGTTATTATGCCCCATGTGTTGGTCTTATTTGGTCCCATTACCTATTTATAGAAAGTGCCTAAACTCATATCTATAAAATGTGTTTTGATTTTAGATTGTTTTGATCTTTTTTTTGCGTCCAAATTCACAATCTAACATCATTCCATATTTAATAAGTTTTCATGATTGTCCTAAAGACTAACTCTTGAAACTTGAATGAAACCCAAAGCCTGCTTTCATGGAGGGCATATAGAAAGTTTCAACTATATAGTTTAGTAGGGATAATGGGTAGGTTGGGTGGCCAACCAATCTAAGTTATTGTCTAGCTTCCCATTAGTTATGTTTATCTTTATTTTGCATCTAGGTTGGGCTTAATCCTAAAGTCCATCCTATGTTAGCTAGTGAAATACTTATATCCTCGTGTTATACCACTAGTATATTAAAATAATACTAAATTCCATTTGATTCTATTTTATGTGCTAGTCTTGGTATTAGGATATTAAATGCTCTAAGACTATTCTAATATCACTTTATATTATTAGTCCTTCACTCCTAAGTTGTATGTTTGGAAGTTATTCTATACTCCAATTGCTTCACCCCTTGGGTATATATATACTTTGGGAGTTTACCATCCCTTTGTTTAGTGGCTTAAAGCTTTAAAACTCAATATTACTCTTAATATATGCATCCAAGGGTTAAATTCTATTTTGTGGTTATTTTAGTACATCACTATAGGGTAGAGGGTCAAAACCACATATGCCACATAAATTGATTCCTATAAAATTTAATCTTCTGTGAAAAGAAGAAATTGTGTTAAACACTATCTTCATAACCCCACTTTATAGAGGAGAAAGGTCATAAAAGAAGAAATTATGTTAAATACTCTATTTTCAAAGCCTTACTTTTTAGAGGCTATTAGTTCTAACTTAAATTTAATCTAGAAACCTAATAAAGGTATAGGGTTCAATTCCCATAAATAAAGTTTTAAGTTTGATTCCATAACTGAGTAGTGGTGAATATACTTGCAGTAATAAATATAAAGAGATAGTAAATACATGTCATTAAATAATATTAAAACTTTAAAATAAAGATATTAATGTATTTAATTCTATACAATTTAAAAATACCATTTGGCAATCAAGCAATTCAACTAGGAGATTTATTAGAAATTTTAATTTTTGATGATGACAAAACTTGTTGGTACTTATGTCTTCAAGCACAAAAAACCAATCTAAAAATGAAAATTGAGATATCTCATGTAATATTACTATCTCTATCATTTATGAATCTGACAATTATAAATGCAAGATTGATTCCAAAGTTGATATATTTCATTCTTACAAGATTATGATTCATTAATTAGTTTTATTTATAGGCAATAAAATGCAAGGATTGTTCTAAGACGTGCTATAATATTATCATTAAAGACCAAGCTATATTGAAATGCTGATTGTTACAAGAAGGATAAAGTCATCTCATAATAGTGATGAAAATCTTAATGATGTAGTACACATTTTACTTCAAAACATGAACTAGAAATTTAGAAGGATTTGGGCATTT
>NW_003314338.1:665332-687544 GCF_000143415.4 Selaginella moellendorffii
TAGCTTGATCAATTGAAGACAAACATTATTTACATGCCTTTTGTGGAGGTGAGGAAAAAAATCTAGATATGGATACCTTTATTGCTAATATAGATGGTGAGCTTGTAGCCTGTTTGGATTATATTGAACCATGATTTTATTTCTATTTAAATAAAAATTAAAGATTATCAGGAAATCTATTAGAAATTTTGAAGATGACAAAACTTGCTGGTACCTATACAATAAACCAATCTAAAAATGAATATGGGTATCTCATATAATACAGTCTCTATTTCTCTATGAGTTTGACAATTTAAGTTGCTGCATAGGTGAAAAAATTTATTCAGCCTCAACATAGAAAAAGCTGAAAAATATTTGCAATTCTAGTGTATATCAAGATAACAGTAACTAAGTGTGGCATCATTTCTTCTCACCCCGAAAAGAAGTGGTCGAGTGCAAACTTCCAGCTTTTTTGTGCAAAGAGCATCTCAGCAGAAAAAAAAAAAATTTGTTAAAACTTTCAACTAGTTTTCCAGCATTTTGTTACTGTGTCCAGGATTGAGTTTGAAATACCTTCTGCAGAAGCAATGCGCCTCAATTGCTCCTAAACGCATAGAATATAAAAATAAAATGTAACTTCTTGAAAGCCTTACCTTGGCCAGCGTTTGTCGCTTGGCATCAAACCTCCACAAATTTGCTAATGCAGAAGAAAGTGAAAGTGACAAAGCCTTAACAGACCAAAAGAGATTAGAACAAGAGAGATAAACATAATTTGGCTGGGTTCATAGGATTAAAAATTACCTTGGGATGGAACTTTCCAACTTCGATCACAAAGTCGGCCATGAACTCATAACCAGATCCATCCTTGGCATGGAAGTTGACAATGCAGCTAAAGAAGCCTCCCAAAAGAGCAGAAACCTGGAAAGGACTTAGTGCTTACAAACAAAATAGTTTTCAACCTTTGTGACATCCCGAGGATCGAAACAAGGGTGGTGTAAAAGTTGTCTCACAAGCTCCACGTTGTTTGGAGTATCAGCTGACGTTTGGAGATGGATCCACTTGTTTACAACCTGGAACAAGCTTCGATATATGTTTTCCGTCTTTCACAAAGAACATGTACATACCAGGCGCTCGTGTTTCCATTTCTCGTAAAAAGATGCCAGGATTTTCTCTCGCTCCTGTCCAGGATTTTGAGAGATTGCCGACAAAGCTCCCAAAAGATCAGTCAAGTTTGTGGCGTTGTCAAGCTCTTCGCATGCCAGTTCTAGTGTTTCTTGATCATTTAGAGATGCAAGATAATCTGCAAAACTCTGAGTGAAAAAAAGAAAAAGAAAATGGAAATAGGAATGAAGCTGCTTACAGAGTGCCGCATTTTTTAGGTCGCGCTTGCCTTTGCTTTCGGGGTTGAACTCAAAAGCAGGCTCCGAGGATCGGTTCTCCTTTACCTGTTACCATTCCTTATACAAGAAGTTCTTGTGAATTTGCTGTAACTTACCACTCGCATGAAGTCTTGTTTGAGCTCTGTAGCCAAACATTTTATCAAAAAACGTCGGACAAAGTGGCAAGCGTCCGGATCTGCAACTTCGGTCATCTCCAGAAGCTCCTTATCATCTGGTAGAGTGATCACAAGAGCGACAAACTCCTGCGAATGCCTTGTGCTTAAGTCAAGATTCTACATAGAAAGAGGAATATTACCTTGTTTAAGGTTGGGATGCTTAGAATGGTTTTGATCGCATGGGTGTAAGCCAGTGGAGTTGTAAGCTCTTGACCATTTTGAAAACTTGTGGTCATGTCCAGTATCAAACTTTTGGCAATCCTTTGGCCAGCATCCCACCTTGAAACGAAAACAATCTTGCATGCTGATAATAGGTTTTTTCCACGAAGATTACCTGTTAAAATCATTCGAGTCGTTTGCAAAGAGGAAGTATAACTCCTCCTCTCTAAGGTCTGGTGTTATCAAACGCACTGGAGCACTAAAGCTCCTCAAATAAGACGGAACTGGCTTCTCTTTCACGTCCAAGAATGTAAATTCGTGTTCCGTCTGCATTATCAGTCAGGAACGTTCTAAATAGATTAAAAAATGGAAAGCCGAACCTGTTCTACCCGAAGAAGAGCTGTTATTGCGCCAGTACTCTCGTTATGCTCAACTGTTGGAGACGATTCAATACCATCGACTAGAACCCTTGACAAAGGAATATCTCGTCCTTGGCTGTTTAGTAGACCCACGGCTAGAGGAATCAGTAGAGGACTTTTATCAGCTTGTCCTGGTGTTGGAGCTGTTTCCTGCCTGCCAAAAGTCCACAAAGTCTATCGCAAATATACTTAAAAATACGATGTTTTCTTACCGGCATTTTACAGTAAAGGTTGACGCTTGTGGATTATAAAACGAACTGATCTTCAAGCATGGAGTTCCGGCCTGCGTATACCTGAATTCACACTATTCTTTTTCCATTTGCCGTAAAACTTGAAACGTTACCATAGCATAAAGGATGAGAGGTCGTCCAAGTTGGCATCACACATAGCCTGGTAAAAATCTTCGCATGTTGCTGCGTGACCGTCATGTCTTTCAATATATAACTTAAACCCCTGCGAAAGAAAAAATATTTGCACAGCTTTTTTATGTTAAATGAAATGCTAAACCTTTAGAAATCCAGACTTTCCCAGCAATGTTTGGTAAAGACCAATGACTTGAGCTCCCTGAAAAATAAAACATATAAATAATAACTACAAGAACAATAGCAATAATGACAATGTGCTCACCTTTTCATAAACCGTTGCTGGGACAGTGGTAGTGTTTCTATTTAATATTTTATGCATAAGCAAAGAGTTCTAAGCTCACCTGTGTATAAGTTGTCAACCTGAACACATGATAGGAACATAAACCATAAGAATTTAGCAAATGAATGACACATACCTCAACATAAGATGCTGGCCTGACTGGATGAGCAAATGGACCCGTGTCCTGTAAGTTTACAACAAGAATCAAAGAACTGGAATGGTTGTTATACTTTCACCTCTTGGAATTGACGCTTTCGCAACGAACTCGCCGCTGCAATAGTTCGCACGGATCGGCATCCCATGTCGGAGAGAAACTCGAGCTCTCTAAAGTCTGTAAGGCCTTCCTTGAGAGATATCTGGAACCAGTCCCTGCAAGTCACTCTGGAGGCATGGCTTTGTAAGGAGGAGAAAGGAATTGACCAAAAGTGTGAAGTACCTGTTGCCAGTCCAGTTGTGAAAGAACTATAGAGGAGTTATAGGAAGAAAAGAGGTATATAATATGTCTACCTCATGGGCAACAATGCCCATCAAGAATTGTATGTCAGCATCCGTGCTTGTCCATTGTGATACAAGCAAGAACTTGGCGTTAAAAATCTACACCACGGACTTGTCAACTACTATTACAAAAGCATGATACTTACATTTAAGCTTTTGTTTTCCATGGCACCCCTGGAAACCAAAAGAAATCAGAAAATTAAGCCAGTTCTAGAGAGCAAGAATACTTACATAAAAGCATCTGGTACCGAGACAACATTGAAATTGTCAAGGTCGTATTCCAGGCCATAAACCTGAGAGACAATTATCTAGAGATGAGCAATATAGAAGCACAACAACTTACATCCTCGTCCCATTTCATTGCGGATTTTAGCACCGCCATTGCAAATTCAGTCTTTGCAACGTCCTCGGAGGGTGACCAAATGTTTAGCTTGACAAGTTGTCCGGAGCGAGTCGTGAATTTGTCCTGTCGAGCCTCAAACTTGCCGGCCACCAGCGCGAAAAGATAGCACGGTTTTGGAAACGGATCTGACCAAACGCTGTAATGCTTGTCATTATTCTGGAAGGAAAAAAACCTCAATGAAATTGACCACCAAAAAGAAAGTGGAATGAACTCACGTCAAGTTGGCCCGACTCAACCAAGTTTCCATTAGAAAGGAGAACAGGAAACTTATCTTTAGATGCTTCGATTCTCACAGTGAACTTGGCCAAAACATCGGGACGATCCTGAGAAATTTTGTTAGATATCGTCCTGGCAACTTTACAAATTATATTCCAGACCTGGTAAAACGTGATTTTGCTAAAGCCCGCGCTCTCACACTGCGTCACGAAATAGCCATTGCTGGAGCTGTAGTAGAGTCCCTAAAGCAGTTGTCTATGATGTTTAGCTAAACCGAAAGTACTTACGTACCTCATCGTTGTTGAGCTTTTGCAAAGGATAAATCTCTGTAACAATTTCCAGTCTGAACGGATTCTTGGGAGGCGCAAGAAGTGTGAGGTTGGACGACGTGAGCTCCACATCTTGGGCCTCTAGGCCATTGATTTTGACATAGACGAGCTTCAAATTCGATCCATCCAGCACAAGAGGAACTGACTCTTTGATAGAAGAACAAAGTCTGTCAAGAACAGGAAAAAGAGATAAAAACAAACCCACCGGAAGACTTTGGTACGACAAGGATCGAGCTTCGCACGCTTGTAACATTTTCCCCGAGATCGAAGCTTAAACTCACCTGGAGAAAACGAGTAGGAAACTGGGGCGTTGTGATTAAGAGACTTACGAAATCAAATGTATAGTCTGGAGCTCTGTAGTCGCTAAGAAACTTCATCACACTTTTCATCCAAGAAACCTAAAGTTCTTTACATAGCTTCTCAAAGGTTAGATATGTCTTCTGCACAACAAGCATAAACAATGGCGCTGCCTACTTTGTGTACGTCAAAGTCTTCTTCGTTTACAAAATGTGGCCTACTGTGTGCTCTCAGAGGGTGTGCTTGCTTCTCTAGCCTCACTCTCTCGCTCGCTCACTCGATCCCTCCTGGACTCCCGATCCGTCCTGGGCAAGCTCGCTGAACTCACTCGAGAGATGAAGACGATGGTGGTCTTTTTTCTGGCTTTGGTGTTCGTTCTTGCAGACTCTTATAGCTACGAGCTGGTAGATACTCGCAACGGGACTAGTCCATGCCCTGCTGCTCGATGCATCCTGCCCGCACCGGCATCGTGGTTTGCTGCCAGTCTGGACGACGCCACCTGGCAATTGGCTGCGAAATCGTATTCTCCTCTCCTACAAGCGTCTTTTCGCAACATCTCTGCCGTCGACAGTGGAGTGGTGCTTCCCACCTCTCTCGCTGTTGGAGCATCGATCACAATTCCCATCCTTGACGACAAGCTTCCTCACCGCCGCTTTCTCTCCAATCGCTCATCCTTCCTTCCTGACGCTGCCAATGTTGCTGGCTTTCTAGTGGCGATGGGATACGGGCCGGGATCATCCAACCAATACTTCAGCGTCATGGTTCAGGCTTACCAAGCCTATTGTGGTGGTAAAGCCATAGCTGGGGAGGTACGTGCTTGTTTCGCTTCTAAGAGTTCTATGGACACTTACGTCAAGAGAAATTTCCCGAAAGCCAAATTTGTCAAACTTGCAAAGTTCCAGAGCTCTCCAACCAAGATCACACTCACCCGCATTGACAACATGCCTGCTATCCAAACCATCTGCCACAAGATTGTCTTCCCATATGCTGTCTACTCGTGCCATAAGATTGACAACACGATTGCAATCTACGTAGAAGGGTACATCAGCCAGAAGCCTACTGAAAAGGAGGTAGCTGTACTCATTTGTCACGAGGACACATCTAGCTTCTCTCGAGATTCTCCGTCTCTGAGGGCGCTCAACATGAGGCCGGGAGAAGGAGCCTTTTGTCATTTCTATGCTGAGAATGACTTACTTGCGATCCAGTCTTCACCATGATCACTCAAGACGCTCGACAAGAATAAGTTTAAACCACGCACTGTTTCAAGAAGGCTATGTATACTTGCAACTGTCCACATCACCTCCACGTCTTACAATGTTTCAATCTTTGTTTAAAACGAACATTAATTTGCTTTCATGTTTAGTAGCTCTCGCTACGTTGAACCACATTCTCAGCTGAGCAGCATAGAGCTCCTTGGTATGCTGTCTACAACACCTTTTGGAAAAATAGACTAGATTAGTTACTACTAAACATGAAGGAACGAAATTACAATATACGAATATGAAAGAAAGAAAAACGCGAACTTCACACATCAAACCAGAGTGGCAGCTTGGTGCGGATGCGATAACAATCAGCAGGCAGCGGTACCACGTCAGGGAAGCGACGCTGTTCCTCAGTAGTGCCAATGTTGATCACCACCTTGATGCTCCTGCCTCGATCGTTACCAATACGCTGCACATACTCGCACTGCCCGGGAAACAAAAGTGAACGTGGAGATTGTGGTGGAAGATTGAGTTCCAAGAGAAGCCGGGCTACCTTCACCAGATCAAAGGTTGTTTCTTCCAGGGAGTGTATGAACCAAAGAAGTAGAGAGTACCTTGAAAGACTTGTCAAAGAACAAGAATGAGAGGAAAGAAAAGAAAAAAGCAACAACGAGAGAGACAAGAGATTTTTCACAAGAAATCTGCCACTTATCTACGATCTTGAGAGCCCAAGAGTGAGGAGTACAAGTCTCTTTCCTAACAGTCCTGTTAGCAAGCAGGATAATGATCAAGAACAAGAAAATGAGTGGCAGGACTTCCAGGCAAGGGATTTGTACTCTTTACTCTCGGGCTCTTAGGATCATGGACAAGTGGCAGATTTCTTGTGAGAAATTTCTTGTCTCTCTCTCATTGTTGCTTCTCTCTTATTTCCTTTTGTGTTTGTTCTTCGACAAGTCTTTCAAGGTACTCTCTACTTCTTTGGTTCATACACTCCCTAGAAGAAATAGCCTTTGATGTGGTGAAGGTAGCCTGGCTTCTCTTGGCACTCAATCTTCCACCACAATCTCCACGCTCGCTTTTGTTTCCCGGGCAATGCACCAAAAGATGTCATGAGACCATGATGACACACACAAGCTCTATGGAAGTCACTGTTACCTAGCCTCCTTTCTGCCACTTCAGCCAGCACCTCAGCCAGCATCTGCACCCCCTACAGGTTGGACAACTCACACAGATTTGCTGATCTTGAGCAATCCTTGCTGCGTTGCACTCCTCAATCATCCATAGTTACCATTGCACTGCCAACTTTCATTCCACATGTTCCAAGGTTGTTGGACAAGGCATTTCTTCCAGGAACTCACACTTTATTGTCATTCCTTTCCGAAAGATTAATTCCAAAAACTATAAAGAATAGAACATTTGAAAAAAAAGAAAGAGAATGTGGAGAATGCTGGTGGCAGTTCCTCACTCAATCTGACATCTCTTTAAATTCTGTATGATACATCTAACTAGTTTCTTAACTATAATCTCGACTGTGCTCTTACTGTTTCAATCAAACTACACTTTGGATTCCAAACATTGATTTAAATGCTAAACTCGCAAAACATGCTTTATAACTTTCGAAGAGCTAGGGGCAAACCTTCCTCGTCGCAACATACGCATTCCGAGTCTTGTGAATGTGGCAGAACGAATCCCTCGCTCGTCCACCAGCATCTCCCTTGGCACTCATGAACTTTCCCATCGAAGTAGCTGCCGCAAAGCTCAGCGCCTCGCGAATGCTGCGTGAACGTCTCTTGGGGACCCCGGAGAAACGCCTCCACCTCGGGATGACCCGGAAGTGTTGCCAAAGGTTGACACCACCTGTGTGGATCCGGCTCCTGCAGCTTCGAGAGCTCGTTGATCCTCTCCTGGGCTATGTCGCACAGAGCCTTCTTCCCTGCTTCGCTCGCCCTTGCTCGATGGCCTCCATCTCTCAAACTTCTGCCACAAAGTTCTCGGACTTGTGGATCTTGAGATTGAGTACCAAGCTTTCCAGCAGTGTGGCGTTGTAACACGTCCATCACGTCGATTGCGAGCTCTGCCACCTCTGGATGATTCAAGTCCCTGGTTGTGACCACCCCACACAGCTTCACGAGATGCGAATGGAGATAAGCATCCTGCTTCCAGCAAAAGCATTGAGCAGCGTCTTGCTCCCACAGGTTGATGAGCAGCTCACAAAGGTCTTGTTCCGGCTCTGTGGAAAATGTAGTCGACGAAGATTGGAATTTCGTCCACCTTCAGAGCAAAAAGCATCCCAGCTATCGAGACTGTGGGAGAAGACGTAAAAGAAACTGAGAGTCTTCGCGGCGACTTCCAAGGCCCCCTCAATGGATCCAGCCGCAACGAGATTGCGTGGAAGTGTTGCGTACCGGTCTAGCTCAGTGGAACTCCGGAGAAGCTTCAAAACGAGATCTCTCGAGACATCCCATCCCAGAAACTTGGCGGCTTGAGCAACCACCTTTGCAACCTCATCGGACTTGATCCCTTCGAAAGATATCTCGTTCACTCCCATGTAATGATTGTAGGAGCGACTTTTCAGTCCCAGCACCCCGATCACCCGATAAACTTTGGAATCACCCTTGGCCAAGCGGCAAAACCTTCTCTCCCTCAGCTTCTATTCCACCATGTCTAGTCCTTTTTCAAGTCCTGCCTGGCAAACGAGCTCGATGGTCCTGCGTTTCGGCCAAAACACCACTGCAGCACATGATCCACCCCATAATAGGACGTTGATGTTGGAGCACACACTTGGATACATTGCGAGCGACCTAGGTGTTGCTTGAAAAGGAGGGGCGGCTTGTTTCTCATTCCTTTCAATAAAATGCATTCTTGAGTGGCGAATGAGTCCTACCGTCTATGGTTCTTTGCAAAACTTCCAAAAAAATTTAAGTTTTACAACATCTATGGCACTTCATGCAAAACTCCATTCCACATCTGGTATGTGTTCTTCGTTCTTGATAGCCAACTTTCATTGGCAACTTTTTTCCATTGTTTCCAGCTACGAGAGTGAAAAATGCCTCATAGTTGAGCTCAAAGAAATTCTCCATACTGAGGTAATACGGAGTTCTTTCTTCATGCTTACTCAAATAAACCTTGGATTTTGCAGGCTGATTTCAAGTATGTGGATGGTGCTGGCATGGTACCATCCAAGTCTTCCAAGCTAGCCCTCTGTTTCTATCACCCGGTTCTGAACTCTGCTTTCTTCATAGGATGTTGGGTTCATTGAGACTACAAGGCATGGGGTTCTAGGCGACCATTGCAGTCTACTAAGATCAAACGAGGTGTTCTTCCTCCTCAAAGACATCCTAGAGATCAAAGATGAAGAGAAGAAGCTTGTGGTTCACACTACCCTGCACAAGTCTGAGGAAGTGATCAAGAAACAAGCACGCTTTTGTCTCAGTGACACTGCCATCTCCCACAAGAACAGTGCATGGGACACAAACTCCGAGGATAGCCAAGACTACAACAGTGGTAGCGAGAGCAAGGACAACACTGAAAACTCAGTAGTATTCACCATCAACACTGAGGATGCTAGAGCTCAAGCTCACGGTAAAACCACACCTCATAAGCCACATGAAGGCAAGCTCCATCACCTCAGCATTTTTGTCGCTGGTGTTGCAGAAGGAAGTGATTGAGAAAAGGCCACCATCACAGTGGATGTAGTGCATGTGGTTTTGACCTTTTATCCTATGGTGATTTACCATAGGATAACACTACGAAGCGGAACCTAAACCGTCTTTATGCCACGTGACAGATGCCATGTGTCACATGCCATGTATCCAAAGGAACATGGTGCGGAACCTGAGGTTTAGGGCCTTGGGCCACTAAACAAAGGAACGGTGCCAAACTCCCAAGTGTAGAGCCAAGGAGTGATAGAACCGAACCACAAAGCACCGAGCATAAAGCCTAAGGAGCGAAGGGATAGGAGCCTGGAGCGATTTGGAACAGTCCTAGAGTAACCAGCGTCCCAATGCCAAGACTAGCACGCAAAACAGAGCAAAACAGAGTTTAGTGCTATTTTGACATACCGGTGGCCTAATGCAAGGACATGGGTACTCCACGAGCTAGCATGGAATGGAACTTAGGCTTAGACCCAAGCCGGACGCAGAACAAAGATAGGCACGCAAGAGGGAGCTAGACTATGCCTCAGGTTGGTCGGCCATGCCCGACCTACCCACTATCCCTACTATACATTTGGACCCCCCCCCCCTTGAGGAACACATGTTTTGGGCTTTCACCCCAAGCCTCCCTTAGTATCAAGAGTTAGTTTCTGGGACAAGCTCGAAACTTACTAAATATGGAATGTCCTTAGATTGCAAATTTGGACATGGGACGAACACCATTGTGTTCAGCTCAATCTCTACATTCCGTAGATATGTCAAATGAGCAAATCTAGATACTTTCCATAAATAGCATTTGGGACCGGAATGAGACTAACACAAAGGGCATGATAGCGAGGGTGTTTGGCAGACACAATAAGCTATCATCCAGCATTATTGAGGGACTAGTCTCAATACGCGAGGGTTCTTGTCAAGCCAGTGTAAGACAGAGTAAAAGAGAATTAAAAAGCCGGGCTAAGTATGCTTGACTAAATAGACATTTAGGAATTCAGTCTTTATGCTCATCCGGCCAAATATAGATGCAAAGTCCAGTTTACTAACACTTGAACAAGAGGGATTAATAAAGGGTCCAGCAATACCGACCTCCTGCCATTGTGGCAGTAAGGTAAGAGTGTCCATAAGGACTAGCCGACAGGTAACTTTCGATACCCGAAGTCACATTTGCGACAGTGGAGAAAGCTATAGCTTCCACCACTGCCAAGCTCATAACATTGTAAAATATGGAAAAATATTGTTTAAATTTTGTCAAAATGATGTTCGTGTCTTCTTTCCGAAGGTTTAGGTAGTTTCTAGGTTGAGATAATATTGTCGTGAATATGACTTTAAGTATCAAAAGGTAATTATTGGCTAGTTTTTACGAACACTCTCTCTTTATTACCATGACAGCAAAAAGTCAGTACTATTGATTCCCTTTATTAGCCCTCTTGTCCAAGTGTTAGTAAATTGGATTTAACATTTGCACTTGGTCAAATAAGCATAAAGAAAGAATTCTTAAGTGTTTATTTAATCAAATATATTTAGTTTGGCTTCTTAGTTTTCTTTTGCTTTATCTTGCACTAGTTTCACAAGAACTCTTGTGTATTGAGTTTAATCCCTCAATATTGCTATATAATAGCTTACCATATCTGGCAAACACCCTTATTATTATACCTTATGTGTAAGTTCTATTTTGTGTTCTAGTAGATGATATCTTTGTGCGCTAGCACAAGAAATAAATTTTTCATTTCAATAACCATTCCATGATCTGCATATGTAGTGATCATCATTGTCCATAATACAAGACTTGTAGAAAGGCATCCCATCAAACAATTGCTGTGCCTCCTCTAGATCCTCAACTGCAACAATTGTTGCAATAGCAACATTCCAACTAACAAGATTTTTCACTAGGTTTTTCTCAAACACCCACCTGGCCTTGGAATAACTACAAATAATGACACTGATGTTTGCTCTTAGCCAATGGGAGGTGGCCAATTGCTTGGGCAAGAGAAGAAAGCATTATGACATATATAATATACAAAAGTGTTGATTGGCATTGACATTCAACCTTTTGCAGTGGTGTTACGTAGATTTTATAATTCCCTCTAAGGAATTTGATAATTTTCTATGAAAAAAATATCCTATATTTATTTTTTCAATTCTTCTTTCAAAATGGAATATAATATATTTTATTTTGATACTATTTATATTTATTTTTTAATGTAATAAAACTATGATAATCAAAATAATTTTTGCTAATTGGGCAGGAGTTATTTTTATAAGAATGTTTAATTTAACAAGATCTGCACTAAATCTTTTATTAATATTCAAGTGCCCTAAGAACAGGATGAGCGCTTCACAGGAAGTGGTGGAAGTGGAGGATGACTCCGGCGAGGAGGAGGAGGAGGCGGAAGCGATCCTGGTGGGTTGTCTCACGGTTAACATTGTGGGTCTGCAGTACTACCACGGCACGGTGACTAACGGTGAGATGGTCCAGCTTGTCCAAGAGCCTTGCCCGATTCAACATTCGCTTTAAGCAGCTCCAACTTATCCACAGGAAGGCTCGTCTCGTTCACCACAATCCTCCTTGTCACGAAAACAGTGCGCTGTGATAGCGAAAAGCTATGTCCATTGAATCAAACTCCACGTCCATCAAGCTTTTGTGCTTGCGGTGCTTGAGATTTGAGCACTTAAACTGAAGAAACAAACCGTGAAGTCTCCTGATGATCCGAGAGCAATGGGAAAAGGGCTACGACACAAAACCCTACATTTCTAAATAGTTCTTATACATTAACTTCCACGACAAAGAATTCTAGAGAACTTCTAGACGTTCGCCTCCACATAAGATTGCTGGTCAGATCAATCCAGAGTTTCCTGCATTTGAAAACGAACTTATCCACGAACTTACCAGCCAATTGCAAATGAGATCGTATTTGCCTTCGTACACAAACAGCTTGATGCCATCTTCCAGAAGAGCTGGCGGTTTATAAACCTGCAAAGCCAGCACTAAGCAAAACCCAGCAGAGAGAAAAAGACTGAAAACGCTTCTTTGAATGGACTGCCATCAGTGCCTTAGTATTCTTGCATAATTTAGAAAAAACCGTGAACTTGAATAATAAAGTATCATCTACTAAACTACCAGCTTGAATAGTAGTTTTTACAGTGATCTTTTATTATACTCTTCTGGATAAGACATTTTAAAAGAAATAGATCTCATATGAACCTTGCTTTATTATGAGCGACCATGTTGAAGAAAAGTCCATCTAAGAAACATAACATAAGATTCTAAACCATAATAGCATCGAGTATAACTTGCCTGTTAATTTGAGGAGGTTCTTGGGGGTATCAAACTCTGCAATGCGTCCAGCTTCCATCACTAAGACACGATCATTGTCAATAATTGTTTGGATGCGATGGGCAACTGTTAGAACGGTGCAATCCTGGAAAGAGGCTCGAATAGTTGCTTGAATGATTTGGTCTGTGTCATTGTCTACTGCTGCAGTTGCTTCGTCCATAATAAGGATTTTGGACCTGCAAAAATAAGCTATGATCAGTTGAGAAGTAGAATCAATACAATCTTACTTTCTTAGCAAACTTCTTGAAAGGCAAAGAAGCTGCCTTTCTCCAACGCTAAAGTTTGTTCCAGAACTTGTAATCTGACCATCTAAGCCGTTGTCAAAGTTCTTATACGACTGTGTGCTGGAGAAATGCGCTCTTATCAGTGCTTCATGAATTTCTCTATCATCGTTCTTTCCAAATGGATCCATGTTAAATCTTAATGTGCCAGAAAAAAGAACAGGATCCTGCTCATTGTGAACACTTCTAAGGCATTGACATTTGAATTATATTGAAAGCTTACCTGTGGGATTATTGACAATCTTTGTCTCAAATCATCCAGTCCAATGGTCTTGATGTCAATATCATCCACAAGTATTGTTCCACTACAAGCCATGTTCTCAACCATTCTGAACATAGCTGCAGCCAAGCTTGACTTTCCGGCACCAGTTCTTCCCACAATTCCTATTTTTTCTAATGGGAAGATCTGTTGGATAAAATAGTTAATTTTAAACTACACAATAATAAGTATTACCTTAAATGATATGTTATTCAAAACTGCTGGAAGATCTTCCCTGTATGCTAATGTGTAGTTGATAAACTCAATAGACCCCGCAGCAGGCCAATTGCTTGAAAGAATCCTTGGCTCAGATTTATTTGTGGCCTCTGTAGATAAATGACAATATTCTAGAATTCTCTCCACACTTACAAACAAGCTTTCTGCTTCAACTGTCCGTTTGATTGCAATCTGGAGGACATCAGTAAGCTTTAAGGTTTGTACAAGTATAACACCTGATTATTAAACAAAGCATTAGCAGTTGTAGACCTGATATTCAAAAAAAGCTATCAGGCTGATACTTTTACCTGTGAGCCCAGGAGAAATATAATTCCTTAAAAGAACAATAAGAAATGCTGCAACTGTGATAGATAATGTAGTTACAAAGTCCAATCTTGTAGAGAGCCATCTTGATGCATGAACGTATAAAATATAAGCTTTATGATTGTTGTCCACCAATTTAACAAGCTGGTCATGAAACCGTTTTTGATTATTATATGCTCTGATAGAAACTGCTCCCTTTTGAATAAAACATTGTTAGTATTATTTTTAAAATAAAAAATACTCAATTTTACCTGTAGTGTTTCTGTAAAATGTGCAAATATTGGTGACTGAGAAATAGCATCCAACCTTTTAAGTGCACTGCCTGTAGAAATATATTGTTGTCTGACATAAATAAGTATGCCCAATGCAAGTGGAATTGTAAGCAAAAACCATGGTACTAGAATTCCAATTAGTACTAGTCCACCAATAGAAGCATAAATGCCTTCGAGTGCTTGCTATAAAATATATTTTTAGTTAATTTAAATATTAACAATGCAATCAAACCTTGATTAGTGATGGTAAAGTTTCATCTGCTATAGCTTGATCCTTACTATAGCGATTTAGAAGTCTTCCAATTGGATTCTGAATATAAATTTATCCTTTAGTTTAGCTATGAACCTAGGTACTTACTTGGTCAAAAAATAAAAGAGGTGAACGGAACACTTTTTCAACCATTAACTTATGCATATTCTTTGAAGAAGTTAAATATGCTTGGTTGAGAATAATACACTTCAAAAGAGAAATAATGATCGCAAATATACCAAGGCATGTAAAGAGTATCAAATAAGTGTATTTTTCTAAATTATACTTGTTATCTGTCCAAACTCGAATCCAATATTCTACCATCAGAAGTGCTCCTTGCCCCAAAATAAAGATGGGAATTATTAAAAAAGTTGACCTGTACATTTATATGATAGAAATCCATATCAATAATTTAAAAACTTACCAACCAGCTATGTGTAGATATTCTAAATAATGAGAGAGTTTTATATTTCCACTCTCCATCGTCTCTTGTTTCACTATACCTCCTTTTGAATTGTCCAGCTTACTATATTGACTAGCATTTAATTCTGTTTTAGCTGATACCAACTCCATCTCATGTTTTATATCTTTAGAACTTGATAAGATGTGCTTAATACCATTATTGGTATCTAATAAATAAATTTCATCACAAGCTTGTAAGCTTATAATAGAATGTGTTGCCATAATTACTGTTCTTCCCTTTAAAATGCCATTTAGTACATAATCAACGATGTATTTAGCTGTTGAAGCATCAACAGCAGATAAAGGATCATCCAAAAGAATAATAGGAGCAGTACTATAACATGCACGAGCAAGAGATACTCTAGCCTTTTGTCCGCCACTTAAATTTACCCCTCTTTCCCCCTTTTTAAATCAGAATATAAGTTAGGAATATAAATAACATATAACTTACAATTTCAGTGTCACTCCCATTAGGTAGCATTGAAATGTCATGATTAAGTGCACAAGCCGCCACTACATTATCATAGCGTTTATTATCAAATATGCTGCCAAAGACAATATTATTTCGCATTGTATCATTTAATATCCAAGGCTGTTGTGGGGAATAAGCTATATTTCCTTCCACAAATAATGAACCTTGAGTTAGCTGTAAAGTCAATTATTACCTTCCAAAATTATAAAACAACATCAATTAACCAACCTTTAGTTCTTCTAAAATTCCATATAGCAAAGAACTCTTACCACTTCCCACCTTACCAATCAAGCCAGCAAGAATACCCTTCTGTATTTGCATGTGTATGGGCTTGGGATTAATACCTTTGGAAATGTTTCTAGCAAAATTACAGTCCAAAAGCTCAATAGCAAAAATGTTTGAGGTTTTCTAAACATATATTATTCTTAATTAATAAAATCTTCAGAATAAATATAAAAAGTTAAGCACATACCTTTGACTTGGATGTTTGCAAACTATTTGGCAAGTTCAACACCTTCTGTAGTCTCTCCACAGCTACTAGTGCATTAGAAATTTGTGGCAAACCTTTCAAAAATTTCATTCAGTGAGATGTTTTGTTTTATAGAAACCATACCATAAACGAAACATATGCTATCCCTTGCAAGAATACTGAAGAAAGATAGGACAACAAAAGCTATTGTCACGTCAAGCATTTTATGATGATAGATATAAGCACCAAAAGCAAATAAGCATGCAAATGGAACAATTGAATCCTGCGACAATATTAGAGAATGATAATTAGAATCTTGAGAAACTAAAACATACCTTCAAAATATACATGATTGTACTGATCATAGCCAACTTGGAAATCCACTTCATTTCACCAGCACGAGCATTATTGATTTTTTTCATAAACAAAGGAATCCAACCATTGAACTTGATAATTCTAATGCCAGCCAAAGTTTCACAAAGGATTCCCACCCGAGCATCAGAGTGAGAATGCTTTCTTCTTGCCAAGTGCCCCATATACTTCGCCACATAGAACTAATATAATAATGATGTAAGCAATTTGGAAAAAGAATCAGGAATTCTTATTACCATTAATATCCCCACCACGACCGTCCAAGCTACTCCAGCAAGTGTGGCAATGCCTGCTTCTCGACATAAGAAAAAACTCACAACAAGCAAATGGAATGGAAAGCAAACCACTGCAAATCCCACAATGGTTTAGAGCAAAGCGATTGCAACTACATATCATACCATAAGGAAGTAGACACAAGCAATCAATCAGCTTTTGGGTATCACTGTTGACAAGATTAAACAGCAAGCTATCCAAGGATCCACTAAATTCAGCCGTTCTTGTGCTCAACATCTTCACAAATCACAAAAAGTTAATATAACAAAGAAGCAAAAGAGTATTATGCACAAAGACCTTGTTGAAAGCAGCCATGGAAAACGCAGCACGCAAGCGAACGCCATATCTCCAGCCATAGGAGAACATCCAGATGTTGCATAAGCTCTGGGATTGTGCCAGGAAGAACAGTCCGGCAACGAGGAGGAAATCACTCCATGTTCTGGAGCTCTTGAGTCTGGAGCGATGAATGAGCTCCTTAATAACATAAACCTGTGAGAGATCGGTGTAAGTTACGGTCCCAAGAGCTTACTGCTCAAAAACCTGCAAGATGAGCGCTGCCAGCCACAAAGGCCGCAAGATAAACAAGAGGAAGAACTTCACTCCCAGGAACCTCAAGATCACTCGCAACACTCTTTTGCTCCCCTCTTTCTCGTAGCATTCGTTCCATCTTTGCTCGCAAGATTCTGCCTTATCCTCTTGATTAAGCTCATACAAATCGCTCATCTAGTAGACAGAGACACAAATTTTGGCAAGAATGGTGAATTTAACAGTACCTCCAAGGGACGCTTGTTCCCTGTGGAGATCATGGCTCCCATCCAGTGCCATGTCAAGCGGCTTAGAAACGAAGCCTTTAGCTCTGGGCTCTCCATTTGGTAAAAGATCTCTTTGGAGCGAGAGTTCCAAGACAGGTATATAAACTTGGTACAAACCCAAACTAGCGTTGAAAATGCCATTTATTATTATAATAATTTCTAAGATTGCCAGAATATTCTGTTATCGTAAGTGAGTTGGAGCATCTCCAGCTCAATGGACGACTTATTTTTCAATTATAATTAAATTAGATTAGAAAGTTACTTGCATCTTTAAAATTTAATTATACAATAAGGAAGAGTTGCTGAGATCTAGCCAATTAATTATAAAGGGGTTATTTTTTTGACCTCGCCCCAGCGAATATGGAGGTGGCTAAGGAAGAGGAAAGTGTTGTGACACATGTTGCATGCAAAGTGTTGACCATCAAGCGAAGAAACCACCATAAAGAATGCATTGCCATCCCTATTCCTGTTAAGTGATTGCTCATCGGCTATCCAGGGATGCAACAGCGTGGAGAGCAGGCTGGCCCCGGGGGCTACCGATGGCGTGGCCACGCATTTTCTCCATTGCCGATCTTGGGGGAGTGAGCGATGGGATCATGCTTAACGTGTCAATCACATTGGCAGCTTTGGCGAGCTGGGAGGCACGACCCTCTATGTGCTGCGAGGCAAATGGTCAACACGCATTTGTCGCCTGTCGAGTGTTTTGTTTTGTAATGTATTTCTAGGGTTTATGGAATGGCGAGACAGCCCCTGCCGCTGCTGCCGATTCGCGATCCAAATCTGAGGCGCTGTGTCAATGCCGCTGGAACGAGCCACGTCCTGGTACGGTTTGTGTCAAGATCTAATTGATTTGTCTGCGCTTTCTTCTAATGTCTTCCATTTTACCTTCTTTTCTTCTTCTCGAACGCTTCAACTCTTGGCAGTCTTTTCTTTGCTGTTTTCGTTCTTTCCTGATTTGATTTTTGCGATACTTTGTGGTGTCTTTGCTCCTGAGAATCCCATCGAAAGTTTTCACTTTCTTATGCTCTGAACTTAACAGTTTTCTTTTTTTTCTTTTGCAGGAGAAATACTGGCAACGAAACCATGATGCTCAAATCTCAAAGCTATTCCAATCATCTGGTACTCACCTCACACACACAGGCAGTTATTTTGTAGTACCAGTAGTAATGCTCCGGACCGTAGTTTCCCATATATCCGTTGTGAGACTCGCTGTTTGGATCATCGCTGAAAAGCTCGAAGTCGCCCAGGGGCTCGGATTCGAGGTTGAAGCGCAGGTTCTTAAACCTGACGACCTTGTCGTCGATGGCTACCCAGCGCTTTGCAGAGACAGAGCTGGTGAGAAGTTCGTCATCCGAGTAAACTTTAGACTGTTCCATGAGGCAAACGTATAGCTCCACCACCATCCTGTCTTGTCCTTTAAACCCAGAGAAGTAAAGGTTCGTCTCCGTGTACTGCTCGAGAGGAAACACCAGCTTCTCTGGCGATGAATTTGCATCCTGGATCCAAGGTGCGAGAGCTGACTTCACCCGTGGCACAGCCGCCGCACTAACTTCACACAGAGTTCCGTTGGATCCAACGTTCGCCTTGCGTACCAGGTTGAAATGCAGGCAAGCGCGGGTTCCTCATCTCACTGGTTGCACTTCATGCTCGCAGTCGGCGAAGAAGGCGGTGTAGTTGAAGCCCGGGACGTCAAAGTCGAAAGTTTTCGTGAGGTTGCCGTGCTGATGTCGCGTAGGAAGCTGGAGTATGAGGGTGGCAAACATGCCAGGCTCCTTCTCGGTGTCTCGGTGTAGCTTGAAGTGTCCATCTTGTGAAAGAACAATAAAAGATCGATC
Organism: Selaginella moellendorffii; assembly: GCF_000143415.4. NCBI lineage: Eukaryota > Viridiplantae > Streptophyta > Lycopodiopsida > Selaginellales > Selaginellaceae > Selaginella > Selaginella moellendorffii. The sequence continues at coordinate 684,313 of NW_003314338.1, forward strand.
AGTAAAGCTTTGAACGAAATTTTCCTTCTACGAAGTATAAGAAAGACCCACGCAAAGAGAAACCAGCCATGAAACTATTTAAGTGATTGCAAGAAATCAAACAAGGACGTAAAATAGAGTGTGTGTGCACAATCCTTGTGAAGAAAGAGAGCCTAGATCAGGCTTCCAAAGATGTCCCGGAGAAAACACTTACAGCCCAAGACTAGCCAAGAAAAAACGCAAAGAAGAAACCAAAGGGTACCAAGAAAAAGAGGAGATGGAGAATATGTGCATCCCACCTGAATCGTAAACCAGCAGCTTGTACAAATGGGCTTCCACCTGGATCCATCCCCAAGCCACGAACAGCGGTAGCAGCGACGGTGTGGACAGTGTCGCCGTGGAAAAATACGACAAGCCTTTGCTACCATCGATCTGCCAAGCTCTTCGCACAGCCGTGTCGACCAGAGTCCGATTCCCAAGCCCATGCGGCGCCTGCTCGGCCGCTTCCTGGAGCCTAAATGCGTCGTCGAGCGATATTGGAAGCGCTACCTCACCGATTCCTTGCACGGAGATGGAGCTCGGGAGGCGATCATCGATGCTTCCTCCACACGCAAAGCTTCCTGCGGCTTCTTGCGTGAGCGCTCCTTTCGATCGACCATTTGGGAAATATTTTGTGAGCATAGAACCCTAAATTCTTTCTTTCTTTCCCCTTTCTCGAGAAAGCTTCCCGCGCAAGCCTCCAAAATTAAATGTGACACGTGTGCAAAGAATAAAGGTATCTTGTTTTTTACCATTAAATCAATTGACAGAATATACTTTGTGGGTTAATCTGGTAAGAGATTTCACCTAGGCTGGTAAAAAGAAACCATTGCTCTTCGCGTGATTACGCGGGTAGGACGCTAGGGTTTGAGGGCGCAGAGAGCGACGCAGCGAGCGAGGAGGAGAGCGGCCATGGAGACATTCTATCTCGTCGTCTTCGCGGTCCAGCTCCTCGCCGTGGCGGCACTCGAGTTTCGCCGTGGCAGCAAGGACCGGATCGTCGCGACATCGGCCTTCAATGCCTTCAAGAACAATTACCTGGTGGTCTACTCGCTCATGATGGGTGAGTTCTTTCTCGATTTCGCCCGCATTGCGTGCTTCCAGCTCCTAGATCTCGCCAAATGCGTACTCGGATCTCTAGATCTTAACTCTCTTCCCTCTTTCTTCCTCTCCCCCAGCGGGAGATTGGCTCCAGGGACCATACGTTTACTTCCTCTACAGCCACTATGGCTTCCAGAAGGGGGATATTGGGCGGCTCTTCATCGCTGGCTTTGGATCTTCCATGCTGTTTGGGACGATTGTGGGATCTCTCGCGGACAAATAGTAAGCTTCTTGGTTTGGATTAGAATTGGAATTCACGCTGTTTCTATGCGCAGTGGCCGGAAGCGAGCTAGCATAACGTACTGCATCACCTACATTTTGAGCTGCTTCACCAAACACTCTCCTCAGTTCCAAGTTCTCATGGTGGGAAGAATTCTTGGTGGAATTGCTACCTCGCTCCTGTTCTCGGCATTTGAGTCGTGGCTAGTTGCTGAGCACTTTAAGGTTTGTGGATTTGTCAGTACGTTGGATTGTCTGACAACTTTCTTCTTTAACTTCTCTGTGATTTTTTAGAGAGGATTCGAGGAACAGTGGCTGTCGATGACGTTTTCTAAAGCAATCTTTCTTGGGAACGGATTGGTAGCCATACTCTCGGGGCTGGTTGCCAACAGTCTCGTCGGATCTCTCAACTTGGGACCTGTTGCTCCTTTTGATGCCGCATCCTGCGTGCTAGCGATCGGCATGGCGGTTATCATGTTTACGTGGGCTGAGAACTACGGAGATCCTACCGAAAGCAAGACGCTTTTGACGCAGTTCAAAGTCGCCGGGTCTGCTATCGCCTCTGGTAAGCTTTTCATGTCTTTAATGCAAGCGAGAGCCTTATCTTTGGATTCTATGTAGATGAAAAGATTGCTCTCCTAGGAGCAATCCAATCTCTCTTCGAGGGCTCCATGTACACTTTCGTCTTCCTCTGGACGCCTGCATTGAGTCCTAACGATCAGGAGATTCCGCATGGCTTCATCTTCGCCACGTTCATGCTGGCGTCTATGTTTGGGAGTTCGCTCACTTCCAAGCTCATGGCTCGCGGTCGTGTGGAAGGATACATGCAGATAGTGTTCTTAGTTTCTGCGGCAGCTCTCTTTCTCCCAGTTCTCGTTGGTGTGAGTGTTTATATGTATGCTCCGGTTGACGTTACTGACATTGTTGATCAGTTTATGACAGAATCGGCTGGAGAAGCTACCGACTCTATCAGCACAAGCGGCCGAATTCAGATGCTCGGCTTCTGTGTTTTTGAAGCCTGCGTTGGAATTTTTTGGCCCTCGATCATGAAGATGCGCTCTCAATACATTCCAGAGGAATCCAGGAGTACAATCATGAACTTCTTCCGGATTCCTCTTAACATCTTCGTCTGCGTGGTGCTTTACAACGTAAGTTTCTTTCTCAAGGTTTAACTTCTCCCGTGTTTTGATATCTTAGTTGTCGCTACTTTCAGGTGAGCGCATTCCCGATCACCTTCATGTTTGGAATGTGTTCCATTTTCCTTGTGATGGCTGCGGTTCTTCAGAACAGGCTGATGGTTGTGTCCGAGAAGGACAAGGCGAAAACCAGTAAGTCATTCACATCTAATCCGTAAGCTCTCTGGTTGATGATCGTTATTTCTGTAGAGCCGGTGGAGGCCTGGCCTGAGAAAGAGCATGAAACGGAAGCAGAACCCCTTAACGTCTAACATACTCGACTTGGCAAGGAAACGTAAGAGCTTGATTTCCTCGAGGATTTCATTTCGGCCTGATCTCATTTGTGGACAGTAGTCCCGTTTTTTTCTTTTTCTTCTCTACAAAACGAGTTTTGTAGCTGTGTCATTGCAGCAGCACCACTTCTACTTGTATATGTCACTATATCGTAATGCAACATTGAGCACAATTTCCTCCGTCATGGGATCATGGGGCTTACGTGAAAATGTGGAGACTTTGGTCCTTTCCTTGATTAGGCGACGTGCGAGGGATCATGTGAGTAGTTTTCTCGCTTTGTTTTTATTCGAGGTGGCTGATCCAACTCTCCACATGCAGGAACTCTGACGATCACGTCGCGCAAAACTTTCTTCTCTCTCTCTCTCGCTCTCGGGTTTCGTGGAACAGCAAAGGTACAATGGAAGCGTTTAGAAAAAGCGCGAGCT
>NW_003314338.1:687729-743941 GCF_000143415.4 Selaginella moellendorffii
TTCACACAAAACGCTACAGGAAGTAAGCTAAGCATCGCAAACTCTTTACTTTGGATCATCTCTCGAAATAACTTCACGGTTTTTCCCAGGTCATACGGCTCTGCACGGCATAATTCAAGGACTCAAACCAGGCTTACACGGCCTTCATATCCATACATATGGCGATCTAAGCAGTGGTTGCAAAGTCCTGGGTACGTAAGAGAGCTTGTTTTTTTCTTCTCTTTGATAGAGAGCCTTAAGTCGTGCTCGACTTGACAGGTACGCACTACAATCCTTTGAACAGGAGGCACAACGACAATGTAAATATCGATCGCCATGCTGGAGATCTTGGCAACATCCAGGCAGCCGCCAATGGTAGAAACTTTTCAGTAAAAAAACCATTTCTTCTGTATCTAACCCGTGATCTCGCTGTCGCTCAGGCGTCGCCGAGTTCTTCTCTGCAAACTGTGAGGTACTTTCAAGTCTACCAGGCCTTGACGAAGTGTTTAACTCTTGCGTGTAGATTCCACTCCGGGGAGCGAATTCTATACTCGGAAGATCCATTGTCGTGCACGATCACGCCGACGATCTTGGGCGGAGTGAGTATGAGAGATTTTAGTGCTCGATGAGAACTTACAAGCTCTGTGTGATCGATCTTTCAGGCGGGAGTATATCTGGGAACGCTGGAGGTCCTGTTGCTTGCGGTAATTTTTTCTTGGTTCCAAGGTAGAAATTTTGGTGTTCTTACCATTTGATCTCCATAGGAATAATTGGCGTTCGTTACCACGCATAGATTTCTCATCACATAGTTTTATTTTGTTTGCTTTGTTCTCGTTCGCGCGTTTTTTCAAAATTTTAAATTTAAAAAGATTGGTTTGCCCTAGAAAAGGATGAATGGTTCGCGCATCGATCAAGAGCTTTCTCGCGATCGGGAGGGCGATCGGCAGTCGCAGATCCATGGCAATGCTTGCGCCCAGCGAGACCTGGCAGCTCAATTCCTCTTCTCCATCGCCCTCTTCCCTGAACGATCTCGACGATTCGCCCCCGAGATCCCAAGAACTGCTCACCACAACAGTAGAGCGATTGCTGGGCTCCTGCCGCGCCGCAGACGCCGACACCTATCTCTCGATTCTCGCCCGGATCGCCGACGCAGGAGCTCTAGCCCACGGCCGCCGGATCCACGCTTTCATCTACAAACTGGGCTGTGATCCCAATCGCAACCTCACGATCGTCCTGTGCGGCGTGATCCGGATGTATGGCTGCTGTGGATCGGTCTTGGATGCGCGTGATCTCTTCGATTCCATGCCCGGGAAGGGCCCAATCGAGTGGAACACGATGCTCGTGGTGTATACCCAGAACGGGCATCTTGAGCCTGGTATGGATCTCTTGCAAAGAATGCCTCTCCAAGACGTGGTTACCTGGAACACCACCATAGCTGCGATGCTCCGGAATGGCCACGTCCGCGAGGCGAAGAGAGTCTTCGATCAAATCCCCGAGAGAAGCGTTGCGAGCTGGAACACATTGATCACACACTATGCCGAGAATGGGGATTTTGGCAGAGCTAGGAGGATTTTCGAGGAGATGCTCATCGAGGGCGTGGCGCCCAGCCCAGTGACGTTCCTTGGCGCGCTGGGGAGCTGTGAGGGCGCGGCTTCTCTGCGATTTGGGCGAATGCTACACGAGCGGATCCTGGAAGCGCGGATGGAATCCAACGTCCGGGTCGCGAGCGCGATCGTGAGCATGTATGGGCGATGCGGCAGCATCGCCGAGGCGAGAGCTACCTTCGATCGACTCCCAAATCGCAACCGCGTGACTTGGAATGGGATGCTCGCAGCGTATGCGCAGAACGGGCACAGCATCCAAGCGCTCGAGTTCTTCCACACGGTGATGAGGAGAGAAAGAAACATCGCTCCAAACAGGATGACCTTCCTGAGCTTGCTCGAGGCGTGCTCCAATCTCTCGGCGCTCGAGGAGGGAAGATCCATCCACTCGAGCATCAGAAACTCTCCCGGCCTGGAATCCAATCCCAAAGTCGTGAGCGCGCTCGTCACCATGTACGCGAAGTGTGGCGAGCTCCACCTCGCAAAGAAAGTCTTTGACGAGTGCCCGAGCTGGAACAAGGACGCCATAGCCTGGACCGCGATGATCCTCGCGTATGCGCGTAACGGGCATCCCAAGGAAGCGATCAAGCTCTTGCCTCTCATGGACAGCCAAGGCATCCACACCGACAAAGTCACCTTCGTGAACATCCTCGACGCTTGCGGCAGCATCACCGACGTGAAACTCGGGAGATCTCTCCACAAACTCTTGGAGGAAGAACAGGCCGAGATGGACGTCCACCTCGGGACGAGCATCGTCGGGATGTATGGCCGGTGTGGAAGCCTGGATCGAGCTCGAGAGATCTTCCACAGCATGAGAGACAAAGACACATTCACCTGGAACACGATCATCGCTGTGCACTCTCACAACGGAGATCCTCGAGGAGCTCTCGAGCTCTTCCGGCTCATGGAGCTCCAAGGCGAGCGGCCGGATCGACTGACTTGTACGTGTGTTCTTGCGGCTTGCGGACACGCGGGGCTTGTGGCCGACGCTCGCTACCACTTTGTGAGCATGCGAGAGAGCTACGGTGTGGAGGCCGGGGTGGATCACTACGCTTGCATGGCGGATTTGCTGGCCAGGTCCGGGAAGCTGGAACAGGCCGAGGAGTTGATCCATGCAATGCCGTTTGAGCCTCACATCCATCTCTGGACGTCGCTGCTGGGGGCTTGCAATGTTCACAAGAATGTGGAGATTGGCATCCGGGTTTCCAAGCACGTCGATGAGTTGCTCCCGGATTCTAGCTGCGGACAGGTGATGCTCCGGAATGTGCTGCTCTCGGGGACTCGGAAGTCGGGCTCGAGCGCTCTCAAAGACTCGTGAAGATGTTTGGTTCATTGCCAACTCTCGGGTAAAGTTTCCTTTCTTTGTTCTTTTTTCTCCTGTGTTAACGCAAGATCGTTTGCTCAGGGATAGATTCTTTTCGAGGAGAAGATCATGGTGCTGAGGATCATCGGTAAGTTTTTGTTTCTTCTTTTTGCAATCACAGGCCGATATTGAGCATTAGAAAGAGGTCAGCTTTATTGTTGTTCTTCTTCTTTACTCCTTCTAAAAGCAAGCTCTTTTCTCAGACGAAGCGTAAGAAGCAAAGCTTTATGGGCTACTGGCAAGGATAAAGTCTTATACTCCAGCACAGGAGCACTTTCTTTCATACTTCCAAGCTACTTACGTAAGCCACTTTACTTTTTCACAGTTCTTCATGCTCAATACTTCACAGATTTGATCCATCAAACGAGTATAGTTTTTACTCAACAGGAGGAGCTCACTACTCAGAGATTTCGCTGAGTTGTTTTCTATAATTTAAGAAGATCATGGTGATCAGTGAGCATTGAATTCCACTTTCTATACTTCCACTCACGCGCAATCAGCTTTGTCCAGGACTTTCATGAATTCACAGCTTCCATCCTTTTGACTCTCACTCAAGTTCACAAGATCTTCCTCGAGGTACCAAAATCTAGCTCTTGTGATCATGTGTCCGCCGTTTAAAGCATTGTTTTCTCGTCGCAGGCAAAGATCTTTCGAAGGTCAGAAAGCCAAGATATCTCACACCATTTTCTGAGGCGTGCATAGAGCCAGAGCTCCAATCTTTTGGACGAGCCCAACTTACGCACGCTGCTCATCCATCCTCGTCTCATTCAAGTGTAAGCGTTTGGAAAGTGAGGCTCCCGCTTCACTTCCGGTTTTAAGTCAAGCTCTCGCACAAACGACGAAGACGTGTATCATAACTCTCACATATACGTCGTAGCATTCAAGGGGAGAGGACCATGGAGGCCGTGAGATCGATCGATCCATCATGGGCTTCGTTTAGGCTGTCCACTTCAGACATCTCGACTTCACGCCAAGTGTTTCAGGATAGAATCCCCACAACTCCCACTTCTTAACATGACACGAAGGAGAGAGACGTTTGAAATATTTTTTATTTTATTATTTGGTTATATTAATATTTCTAAAGGTAAATAAAATTATTAGAACATACTTATTCTTAATACATTAGTAATGTAAATTAATTACATAATTACTATATAATGCAAGCTAGAGTAGCTCAGTTGGTTAGAGCATGTGGCTGTTAACCACAGGGTCAAAGGTTCGAATCCTCTCTCTAGCGAATTAGTTAAAAAGACAAAATGGTATTAACTATTATTAATTAATACAAACTAGTATCATTATTGTTATTATTGCTATTAATAATACAGAAATTGTCTGATTGATAATTTGACCAGCATGGTCAGCTGAAGGTGGGAATGTACCATAAGATAAAACAAAGAAAAAAACTAGATAAGATAAGAACCATGAGATTTTTAAATGAAGGAATGAGACTGGAAAAATTCCATGGTTGAATTAAAATCACTGAAAATCACGTGCTGTCACTGTGGAGATGAACCTCATGTTAACTGATGATTCCATGTGAGAAATGAATGTGAGAGAGGTGCAGCACTACATGTGACTGTGATCTCCACTGCCACAAAAATTATCTAGGATTAAAAAACAGGGCTTTGGAAACAGAACTAAATCCTACTCCGGAAAGCCAGCCGGAATCTTTGGAGTTCACTGTGCCGACACACTGCAAAAGCAAAGAAAAATCAAAAAACAAAGCTTGAAAGATCTGCAATCCAATCCGTAACAAGTTATAGATGATCTTGTCGAGAATCAAGCTAATGTTTAGAGAAAAGCCTGCAATGAACGAATTGATTGAATCGAGGAAAAAACACGTTACCATCAACAAGAACTTGCTCCTCTCTCTCTCTCTCTCTCTATCTGCGTTGCACTACTATACACCCGCCAGGCAGCAACGAAAGAGATGCGAGGACGAAGAGGGCGAGGAGGAAGAGGCAGTAGAACCTGTCCGCCGGATCTCGCTCGCGCGCTCCACCGTCTTGGCGGCCTTCTCGCCCCGCTTGGCCTCGGCGGCGGCGCGGAGCTCCTCGGCACGCCGCCTCGCCGCCGCCAACTTGTTCATCATTCTCTCGTGTGCATGGGATCTCATTCTCTCCACTTTCACCTGCGAGGAAGAGAATCATTCACATCATTCCAGCCAAAGCTAATCCCCCAAGTGAGATCTAGTCCTAGCTAACGAAGCTCTGTCTATCTATCTCCCCAGTGATAGATAGATACTATACTCTATAATAGCCAAGCAAATCACTCGCTTGAATGATGCTAGAACATGGACATGTGCGAGGGCCTGATGATGGTGGACTGGCTGACTGACTGATTGTGGTGAGTGGACTGGCGACTGTGGACTGGGACTGGACCGGCGCTGACCGCTCTGACCGTCGGCGCCGGTCACGGATTAAAACCAGAGTTTTTACCTTACGTTCTATTCTATTCCATTTTCACCTGCCGCAATTACTCCCATTCGTTAAGTGAGGAATCAATCAGTAGCAGCGCGGCAGCAGCGGTCATAGCCAGCCAGCCAGCTAAAAAGCAAAGGATGAACAAACAAAAAAGAAGAGAAGGAAAAGATCTCACACAAAACGAGATAAACAGGCAGAGGACCTGGCAGGGGTTTGGAAGGATGTAAAGCTCAACACAGGTGCCGTACGCTTTGGATTCCAAGACGTACGCTCATGATTCTATTCTATCGCGGAGATCACTAAAAACACTCCTAGAGGGAAAAGCTAGAACTTGACGCTAAAGAGCCAAAGAACATAAAAACATAGAGCAGGGAGCGAGCGACAGCTTACCTCCATTCGTCTCAATTCGGCCTCGGCCTTGGCCTTCTGGTGATTCTCCCACGCCAAAATCTTAGCCTCCTCGCGCTCATACCTTTTTGTTTGCATCGATAGATCGGAAAAACGAAAGCTTTAGAACTGAATCGATCAGGCAAAGAACTCTATCGCTTACCTCGCCATGTACTTGGCGTGCTCGGCCTCCTCCCACGCGGTCGCGCGGCTTTCAACCATGGTCCGCCTCACCTCGTCCAGGTCAACGGCCGGTCTAAGAGAGTCAACGGTTTGATTTTGCTGCTGCTGCTGCTGGATCACCACCTTGAGGCATTTGGACGCATCGTTCTCTTCCTCCTCGCGCGTCGCCCACGCCGCGATGCTACTCTTGCCCAGTTGCGTGCCAAGCACCAAGATCTCGTGCCTGGTAGCGTTCCTGGTGGTGTGGATCGTCGCTCCACCCGGGGTCGCTGGAAGCGCTGGAATCGATGCGAGCTGCTCGTCCAGATGATCGCCAGGAGGAGGGAGCGGCGGAGGAGGAGAGGCGTCGGTGCCGGTGGAGCGGTAATTCGGTGGCATGGTGGGCGTGGTTGCCTGTGGCGGCGGCGGTGGCGGCGGCGGTGGAGGGATTGGTCGCAATCGCCCCGGCGAGACGCCCGGGCTGGTCATGATTGGAGTGCGCATCGGCGTCGCTGTTCTTGACGGCTCCTGGCTCGCGATTGGGGTCATCTCCGTGCCCATGTCGCGCATGGAGATGGATCGAGGCCCTGGAGCGATGCACGCCACGCTCTCGTACAGAGACGTCGGGCTCTTGGGCGGCTGGTGGGGATCTTGCTTGAAATCGAAGCCGCTGGTAGCCTCTGCGAGGAAGAACCCAGTGTTAGATCGTGGAAGAGAGGAAGAATGAGGGAAGAATTCATCGATCACGCGAGATTATGGATGCATGGCAAGGAATCTCCAAGAATGCGATGAAGAACAATGGATGCATGGCAAGGAATCTCAAGGAATGCGAGGAAGAAGAGGGAAGAAATCTCGCTACGCACCTGTTGGATCCGTGAAAGGCTTCTGGATGCGCAGCTGCTGGTTCTTGACCGCCTCGCAGATCGTCGCCTCCAGCGCCTTGCCGCCATCGCTCTTCACCATGGGGAAGCTAAATCTCGATCCCACGACGCCGGCGGCCATGGAAGAAGAAGTGGACGACGAATCGATCATCATCTTCTTCTCCCGGTCCTCGGATTCTCCCTCCTCGTCCTCGTCCTCCTCGAGCTCCTCGACGCGGTCTCCCTGGATGAGATCGCTGCTCTCCAGCTCGCGATCGCCGCCGCCTTGCGGCTGCTGGTGGAGCTTCTTGAATCCGTGAATCTGCTGCCTCTTGCCGGATTTCTTGGCGGAGGATTTGAGCCACTTCTCGGCGTCGTCCCATTTGGATGGAAATGTGAAGAGAGCCCTGGAGGAGGAGGAGGAGGAGGAGGAAGAGGTCGTGGAAGAGGTGGGCTTCTTGGAGGCCGAGGGAGGAGAGTGGTGGTGTTGATCGGACGGTAGAGCGACCTCGAGAACCGGCGTGGCGTCATCGCTGTCGTCCAAATGCTGTTGGTGCCTCGCCATAGCGGCTGGGTCGCTAGCTACGCGAACGTTAAAAGCACCTGGAACACATAACAAAGTGAGAGACCCGTGAATATGCCTGGCCAATGTAGGTGAATATTCGCCTCCATAGCCAGGAAGAACACTCGAGACAACTCAAGAACACGAAGAACACGACCAAGAACGCGAAGAACACGACCAAGAACGGCAAGAACAGGGGACCTAGAGCCCGGGCAGCCGATATTTCGGAGCCGATTGAGCAAAAGAGTGATAGAGGATGCGATTACCTTCTGGGAAGAAGCCGCGCCGGATGCTGTTCTTGCTGAAGGATTTCATGATCCCATTGGCGCTGCTACCCTGATCAGCCCCTGCTGCTGAGGCGGACATTATTCCTCCCTATCAATCTCTTCCTGGCCTCGGCCGCGATTCCTCCAAATCCAGTGGAAATTCCTGCCTCGAGAAGCCCACAGCTCACCTGTGTCCCCTCTTTGACCGATCGGGAGCGATGATCTAGGAGCGCATTGTATCAATCTCTCAATTTCGCGACAGCGAGCATCCTAATCCTAATCCCTGGACAAGAGACACACAGCCTTTCTCCTCAGTGAGCCAGCTCTTTGATGATAGAGCAATGCGAGTTTTTTATTCGCGCTCTCTCGTTCACGACCCAAGGAATAAAATGCGCACAAAGGGAATTCGATGGTATATACTCTTAACGGTACTGTGGGGAACATTCCGTGGCCGAGGACGGTATATGCCAGTGATTCTGTTAAAACGTGGCCAGATCGAGACCGTTCATCTTGTGATGGAAAATATCACAACGACCTGACTGGATTGTCCTCATCGAAAATGGATGAAAGGACGGAATGGCGGTGGCCAGGATTTGGGATGTGTGTTCTTGCCTCTTTTGGGACATCGTGGGTGAATATAAGTGTTTGGAGAAAAGTTTCTCTTTGGTTAAAAGATTAAGAAGAGCGAGGGATTTGTTTGATCGATTCGTGGCCTTGGTCAAGAAATGCTGCTGGCGGATGAAAATCACGCCTGTGATCAATGCAAGTTGCCAAATTCTCGGAGACCAACCAGCAAAAATCCCAGCTCTCGCAGGGCTAAATGCTTTTTGACCACTACTCTGGACGCATTGTAGGAACCAACCAACCAACATATCAAATTTTCATATGATAAACTATGAATATATGATAGTACTATGAATATAACAATTGTTATTCGAATTTTTATTGGTAACAATTATTATTTGAAAATGAAGTGCATTTCTGATAAAATAGTAATATTACCTTATTAGTTGTATTTATATAGATTAGAAATCTAATTAATCAAGCTTTAGAGTCGTGCGAATATTGAGAATATTCCTCGTGGCGGTGGATACATTGCATTTGAGAGAAGTACGTTCCCTCCTCTCCCTGGAGAACCACTTGAGGCCTCCATTTGTTCCTTCTCTCTTCTAGGGTTTATGAGCGAGGGCAATGGCGCGAGGGGGAGGGGCCGCTGCCGCGCTGCTCGCGCTCCTCGTGCTTGGATCCCATGCAGGCGCCTACGCGCAGGAGGATCATGATCGCGATCGCGCCTACAAGTGCTTCCCGGCGATCTTCTCCCTCGGCGACGATTGGGCCGACACTGGCAATGCGCGCACGCTGTATCCCACCGATCTCGAGGCCCAGGAGGAAGTCTCGCCTTACGGCATGACCTTCTTCAAGAGCCCCGCGCATCGGCTCTCGGATGGAAGGCTGATGATCGATTTCTTGGGTAAGTGATCTTCTAGGTTGCTATAAGATTTCTTATCGTTTACTGGCATTGCATGCTACGTTATAGCGCAAGCATTCGGCATGCCTCTCTTGTCATCCTACACGACCGGCGTGGTGTCGAATTTGCGGCATGGGATTAGCTTCGCGGTCGCTGGAAGCACTGCCAGCTTCTCGGATCTCAAAGTCCCGTATCCGTTGCTCATCCAGGTGCAGTGGGTCGACAAGTTCCAGTCGGATGTTTTAGATGCTCTCGCTACTGGTAAGAATCCATCCATATCTATACTATGCGACCTTCTTTGCAACTCTTCTTTTTTGTGATGCCAAATTCAAGGAACCACTCAGCCCCTCCCGGATCCAGCGTACTTCCGGACCGCTCTCTACGTGATCTCTACCGGGCAGAACGATTACAGATACGCTCTACAATCTGGTGCGATGAGCGTGGCCGATGTGGAGTTCACTGTCGTTCCTCAAGTCGTGGAGAACATCACCGCGAGTATTGCTGTAAGCTTCTCTCGATTTTCTTCTTCAGTTTTTGAGTGCTCATGCATCTAGTTTTCCTGTGACTTTGGAGCATTGCATTTGGTTTGCTAGACAAAGCTTTCGAGCTCTTACTCCAACGATCTTCTTACAGCTGCTAGCCGAGAACCTCCAGGCGCGGAAGTTTTTGGTGATCAGCGTTCCTCCCGTCGGCTGCACACCCGAGATGCTCACACTCTTCGCCAGCACCGACCCGCTTGATTACGACGACAACGGCTGCCTTCGCAAGCTAAACCGGTTGTCCGAGCTCCACAACGAGCTACTCGCGGCAGCCGTGGACAGGATGCGCGTTCTCCTCTCGCTCCAAGACCCCTCCTACAACATCACTTTCGTGGACATGTACAGCATCATGACCGAAGTGCTGTACGATCCTCCAAAGCGTGGTAGGCTTTCTTGCAAAGTTCTTGACTATTGATCTTGCTAAGAGTGCGATCTTTCCTTCGTTTGCAGGCTTCTCGGAGCCGCTGCTTGCGTGCTGCGGGGCCAAAGAGCCATACAACTTCCACGAGAAGGTGATGTGTGGGAGGAGAATGCTGATCCAAAACTCCACGGTCCTGGCCAGCGCTTGCAGCAATCCGCGAGAGTACATAAGCTGGGATGGCATCCACACCACCGAGGCGTTCAATCGCTACGCCGTCAACTCCATCCTCGAGGGGAGGTATGTTCTTCCCGGCGACGCTTTCCGCTGCTACTCCGCGGAAGAAACCGATGATTCCACTCCAGTGACTCCATCGTCGCCACCGCCAGGAGCTGGGAACCCGTAGGCCAAGGATGGCGGCGATGGATTAGTTCTTTCTTCCTTCGCGGGAAATATTTTGTTCAAACGTAGTCAAATGGATATATTCAAAGCATAGTCAATTTGATACCGTTTCATCGAACTACGAAAGCTATACACTTCGCTTACCTGTTCGAAAAAAGAAGAGCGACGCTGGAGCCAAGGAAATGGACGAAGAAGCAAATGTGAAACGAAAAATGAGATGGGAGTTTTCTTTGTAAAGTTTGATGTCAATCGTTACCAAAGAACTTTGAAGCAAGTTAGGCATTACACAATCTTCAGACTAGTGCAGCCACCACCATTGCCAACATCAAATGTAGTAGAATTTGAAAGCCTCGCATCCAGAGGTGGCGAGGAAGGATTAGCCTGTATATGAAAATTTTAAATCATCCTACTGCATTGAAAATTATGCATAGATAATTCCTGATACTGGTTCCTTGGTTATTCCCCTGTGTACAAAGGATATATATATGATCTTGATCTCTTGACCTCCACCGTGCTGCTTTCCACTAGCTTTCTCAAGTTGTAAATTAGTAGAATTTTGACGTGAGGCACGTTGCACTCATCAATCATTTGAAAGAACTTGATCAAAGCAAAAGAATGAATTCAAAGAAAAGTTACATTTAGTTGCAGTCTTGTTTCATAATGCAAATTCAAAACAGTCTATGGGAACTATAACTAATTTATTAGTATTAAGTGGTAATGAATATACCTAGAATGTATTTGGATATTTTAAATTATTCTATTATCTAGCATTTATTATTCATTTAGATTAATCTTGTATTTATAATTTACAAATATATTTATAATTTATATACTTTCCTAAAAATAATAAACATATTTATAAAAAACATTTTTATAAGTATATTTAGACCTAATAGTATAGCATCTGTCTTCGGCCTATAGTTTTGGAAGCAAGAATTCCTGTCTGAGCCTACTAACCAGGCTTTAAATGCAAGGCTGATCCTAGCCAGGGGGACTATGGTGATTAGTTGGTCCACCAGTCCATTGAAGTTCAAGCTGAGGCATTCCGTCCCCTTTTGGCAATCCTTCCACCATCCTTAACTCTTTTCAGTGTCAAGCTAAATTGAGCTTTTGATAGCTGCCTAATCACAACAGTCAAATGTGTCCTTCTACATGGAGAGTATGAATTGCATGGTGCATCAATATGGATGCCATCTAGATTCTACTCCATCTATGCTAGAGCTAGAGAAACTCATGAGAAGTAAGAAGAGGGTGAAGAGATGAGATTAATACCGGGCCACCAGTCTCTGGCCTAGTTGACAATGAATAAATTTCTTTATTCATTTCTATTCTTTCCAAATCATCAATTTTGGTAATAAAAACAGGCAATACTAATTGGTTCACACTAGCCATTATAGTGTGTCATTTCATTTCTTTACTTGGGTGCCCAGATTCTTGGTGGAAACACTCTCTTTACAGCGATTTACTTAGCTTTTCACAAGATCCTATCAAATTTTAAAATGTGCTAGAAATGCCTAGTGATTGATTTCTTACTTAGTTTCCATTGTTATACACTTTCTAGCACCACGCCTTGCTACTCCATGGGCATCGCTGCTGCTCATTGCCAAATATTCATAATATTTTAATCCTAATACTAAATAAATTGCTACGCGTTGCATGTAGCAACGCTTGGTTTGCTTAATGGTAGTTTTATTATTACTTATTAATCTAATTGATCAAATAAAGTTTATATTATAAGCATGTTTGTAATTTATAAACACAAGATTAATCTTATGGCATATCAACCATTAGATGATAGAATAAAAAAGAATATACTAGAAAGGGTTTAGGAAAGTTTATAAATTATAAACATGTTTATAAATTATAAATACCAAATTAATCTAAATGAATACAAACCGTTAGATGGTAGAATATCCTAGAATATCCGACCATATTCTAGGTATATTCACTACCATCCTAGTCCCCCTATAGGTAAACCAACAAAAACATAGGATTTTAGCAAAAAATGCAAAAGAATGATATTGTAGCATTATCTTACTTGAATGTGTGAGTGCTCGGAATATGGAAAGGGAATACAGAAAATATGCATATCCATTAGCCCAAAAAACCCTAGCTTATATACAGGAGCGAGTGGTCCGGATTGAAACCAACCCAACGGCTACCAAAATCCCACTACGCTAATATTAGTATATGACATCGTAGCCGTACACTTGGCCCTCACATCATCCCCTCCTCTCGAAATAATGGCAAACCATCAGGGTTCTCTTGTAGATGGGCCGGGATCTGGAGGAACGTCAAGAGGAGGCATCGGTGGATCTGTAGATGGTATTAACTGCTCCTGATCCCTTTGTATAAAGCGTTTCAACTGCTGCACATGCACAATCTCTGGAGGATCGGCCTGCTGGACGTCATGCCAAATCTCATAAATTTGTGGTCCAACTTGCCACAACACCTGATATTGTCCTTTCCATTGTGCAAGGAGCCCCTTAGATAAACCATGTACCGTATGATGGGGAAAACGGACTAACACCAAATCATCCACTTTGTACTCCGCAGGTGGACAATGATGGGAGTTGTACCGCCATTGTTGTCCCACTTATATGCGGCCTAAGTGTTCGATAGACTTCACTCGGACAAGTGGAAAAATGCTTGTCAAATATTAATCCCATGACCTAGCATCCGCAGCTCGTGGCAATCGCGAAGGTAAACCCAACTTTGTTGGTAATATTGGATCATGACCATATAGGAGTTTATATGGTGAAGCACCAACAGAACTCTGCACTCCAGTGACATATGCATACCGAAGAGACGGCAAATAACCATCCCAATCCGAATGTTGAAAGTTCACATACTTCGCAATCATCCCCTTGAACGTCCGAATGAGCCGTTCCACCAGACCGTCTGATTGTGGATGATAAGCACTCGTGAAAGTGTGGCGAATCCCCAACCGAGACTTCAAAACATGAAATGCCTCAGACATAAATGCGGGACCATTATCCGAAAGAATCCGCTCTGGACAAGAATGCTGGAACACCACTCGATTGAGGAGGAAGTATCCAACAGCAGTTGCAGAGGCGCTAGCAAGAGCACCAACTTCCACCCAACAAGTCAAATAGTCAGAAGCAATAATAACATACTCATTGCCAGCAGTCGACTGTGGAAAAGGTCCCATAAGATCAAACGCCACCAACTCAAAAGAACGGGAAACTGCAATTGACTCTAACCATCCTTCTGCAGCCCGAGGGGGAGTATTACGAGCTTGGCACCAAACGCAGCTACGCACATACCGGTTAATATCACGTCGCATCTCCGGCCAATAGAAAGACCTGCGTAGCTTCTCGATTACACGACGATGTCCCATATGCCCACCTAGAATAGGAGAATCATGGTAGGCATGGAGAAACCGCGGAATAAAGATAGAAGGCACCACCAGCCATAAATGATCATCAGGATCTATCCCCACAAAATAAAGAAGGCCACCTTCAAGATCATATTGAGAATGTAAATGCCGGAAAGGCAAGTCATCAGGAAGTGATGCAGGATTCTCAAACCCATCTCGAAGCCTTCAAATCCATGGCTCAATTTTTTGAGCCTCGCGAACCTCATCAAGCGAAGTTAGATCTTGCTCTGCACTTTGTGGACACTGAACGTCAAGGACAGCAACCGCCGATGGCACAGAATCCTCGTCTAGAAAATCCACAGATGCTGGAACAACAGGCTTGTCAAAAACATGAGAAGAGAGTGAAGAAGGAAGAGGAGCTCGAGAAAGGGCATCAGCATCAACTATAGAACTCCTTGGGCGATGAACAACATCAAAATCATATATCTGAAGCTTTAAAGCCCACCGAGCAGTACGACCAACTAGGTTCTTCCACTTTAATAACGAAGTAACAGCAGCATGGTCACCTTCAAGTAACATCTGAGAACCATGTAGATATGCATGAAGTTTCTCGAAACCCCAGACTGCTGCTAAACACTCCTTCTCTGTCGTGGAGTAGTTCATCTCCGCTGGTTGTAATGTACAGCTTATATATGCAATGGGATGGCGCTGACCAGGCACACTCGAGCTCTCTTGCATCAACACACCTCCAAGATCAATGTCATAAGCATCCATGCGCAAAATAAAAGGTCAAGTGTAGTCAGGATATGCCAAAACCAGAGGAGTCGTTAACAGCTCTTTGAGATCCCTGAATGCCCACTCACAATCCGGAGACCAGATGAAAGATGATGTTGATGACTTCAGTAATGCTCGCAACGGTGCAGTGCGATAAGAAAGATGATCCACAAAACGACCGAGATACTGCACCTTGCCCAAGAAGTGTTGCACATCATTCACACACTTCGGAGTAGGGAACTTTAGAACAACCACAAGTTTGTCAGGATCAACTTGCAAACCCTCACACGAAATACGGTACCCAAGATAAGTTGTATCCTTGGACCCAAACACGCACTTCAACCGCTTCAGCTTTAAATCAATGTTGCGTAGCCGATACAACACTTTACAAACATCACGAACGTGCTCCTCTCACGTCCCCTCCAAGTGGATCAAGACATCATCAATGAAGTTAGCAGTCACCTCCGGCATATCGCAAAGAACCTCGTCCATCATCCGCTAGAAAGTTGCTGGAGCATTGTTCAAACCAAACAGCATCACCAAAAATTCGTACGAACCAAATGGTGTATGAAAAGCGGTCTTAGGAATATCTTCTTCGGCCATCGGTATTTGCCAGTACCCAAAAGTAAGATCTAGCTTGGTGAACCAACGACTTCACCCCAGATGATCCAAGAGATCAGTAGTGTGAGGAAGAGGGTATACATCTGGGATCGTCACTTCGTTTAACGGACGATAGTCGATGCAGAAACAAATACTCCCATCAGGCTTTGTCACAAGATGAGGTTCACATGCCCAAGGACTCCACGACTTCCGAATGACACCTTTCTCCAACATCTCCTTGACATTTGCACGTAAAATCCGGATCTCTTTGGGTGACCGACGACGAACAGGAACCTTGATTGGACGAGCATCCTTGGTTGGAATTGGATGACGTGTGGCAATCTTGGCCTCAAACGATAGGTCAAATTCAAAGAGATCAGAATACTCCTTCATGAGCTGGTCCACCGCTGCAACACAAAGATCATCGGAGGGATCGGAAAAGGGAAGAGTAGAACAAAATGGGAATATAGGAGGAAATAGTGGGGGAACAAAAGTAATGGAAGCAAAGGTAGAAGTAGAGGGACGAAGAGGGACAGAAGTAAGAGGAATGGATGAAACATAAGGAAGTATGAGACAAGGGGGAGAAGCCTCAAAGTCACACTTGGCATGGTGGCGCTGCAACCAATCCATACCAAGAATGAAGTCAAAAGCTTGACTCGGCACCACCCACAAGGACTGCAACTCAAGCTCAAGATCACCTACACGCACAACCAAGTCCGCCTCATCCCGTGCATATGCATGTGTACGGCCGTTGCCATAAAGAATGAAAACTAGTTCCACCACACGACGCAAGTGTAGACGGCAACGTGTGGCAATAGGTCGAGCAATAGAAGATAAACTCGAACTTGTATCAACTAACACGGAGAGAAGAAGAGGAGACCTCTTGCTATAAAAACGAGCTTGTAAAGTAAACACTGGATGAACTGGTGCCGAGTGAACCCCTTGATGATACTCCCGAAAGAAAGATGGAGGGGTCATTGACTTATTCGCGCAAAGTCCCTCCGTTACTCACGTGACTCTTCGTTTCCCGGATGCATCTCGGTGTCCAAACCTTCCACTGCAACAGCACCAACAGGACGTTGCTGACGCCAAGGTCTCCACCCAGGAAATGGAGGTCACCAATCCGGAAAACACCGACAACGCCGACAACGCCGATAAGTATGACCAACTTTGTCACATACCCAACAGCGAATATCACGGCTACGACCACATCCTCGCCTTTGTCCTTGGACTCGAGCAGCAGCAGTATCAACCTCTATTGGAACAGGACCATCACCTATAGGAAGAGGAGCTAAAGGACGTGCAGTGAGAAGTGGGAGAAGCGACATCTCATAATGTTGTGCCAAGCAAAGAGCATCGTCAAGGGTGGCGGGAGCAAGTGCGTGCACAAGTCCGACAAGATCTTGACGAAGTGCTGGCCACAACATTCCTAGCTTGATCCGTTCCGACATATTTGGCTCCGCACGAAGCAAAAGACTTCGGAAACGAACGCCAAATTGCATCACCGACTCAAATGGCCCTTGGCGAAGATGATGCAATTGTTGGAAAGCATCATCACAGTCATCGGCATGTCCGAAGGCGCGTTTGAAGACATTCGGAAGAACACTCCAATCCCCGCGAGTGGCTGCTCCCAAACTGTTGTACCACTGCAACGCCATCCCTTGGAGACACGTGGGAAACTCACGCAAACGTCGAGCATCATCCCAAGAATGATATGTGGCAATCACCGTGAAGTGATCGAACCAATGGTACACATCATCCCCAGGATTCCTGCGAAAGAATTCCGGCCGAACGCGAGTATTGGCACCAAGAGCAGGAGGAGTTGTACCATGTGCCATGAATGCCGCCATCAACTAAGTTTGGTTGTTCAATTGCAAGCGCATAGCATCAAGCAATTGGACCAACTGCTGCTCCAGAGTCAAAGAAGGAGATTGCTGATCTGCCATGGAGACGAATGAAAAAGAAAGAGCAAAAGAAGAGAAATGACAAAAAGCTAGAAAGGAAATGGTAGATCTAGACAATGCAAAAAGCTAGATCTAAACCAAAATCCTGAAAGGAAATAACAAAAGAAAGGAAATGGAAAAAGCTAGATCTAGACAATGCAAAAACTAAATCTAAACCAAAATCTCAAATCTAAGCACTCCTCAAGGACAATCAAAGGTGCCCCTCATCTCCACCAATGTGAGTGCTCAGAATATAGAAAGGGAATACAGAAAATGTGCATATGCATTAGCCCAAAAAACCCTAGTTTATATACAGGAGCGAGTGGTCCGGATTGAAACCAATCTGACGGCTACCAAAATCCCACTACGCTAATATTAGTATACAACATCGTAGGCATACACTTGGCCCTCACAAATGTTAATTTCTATAGATTACTATTAAATTTAAAGTAATTGGATAGTTTCCTTTTATTAACCAGTCACACCCAGAGATGCCCGCCTCTGCCCCTTGTGCAAGATAGGAACAAAGACCCTGTTGCATGTCATATATGCGACTACAGCTCTTCTTCTCCACACTGGACTTCCATGCCCATGACCTCCCACAATTCATGGGGAACATGACCATGGCAGCAATGACCAATCTTTTTCTACATGCCATGGAAGACTGGAGGACACTGCTCATTGAAGTAACATGTCCCCACTTTCGAAATAGAAACACCTAACTTTTAACATTTGGAGCCACAATATTTTATTCCTTCATAGTTTGTGCTCTTTTTTATTACATTTTCTACACTCTTTTTGTCCTCCTTGCTCTTGTCATCTTATCCTCCTCCCTTGAAATTGATGCTGGTGTTGATGTTATTGCCATTGTTGTTCTGCATGCCTTGGTGAAAATCATCACCACTAACAGGAATCAACAACAATGATTCCCCAATGCAAGATCTTAGAGAGCTTGCCACTGATGAGTAGAGCTCTGGCACACTACACTTGCATGGTGGACTTGCTAGGAAGATCGAACCAACTGGAGGATGCGATGGGATTGATTGTGTCGATGCTGTGGCAGCCGGATCTGGTGACTTGGATGACACTGCTGGGCTCGTGCAAGAAGTGGAGCAACTTGGACAGATCTAAACGCCCTCAAGTTGTCATTCTTAGGAGATGCTATCTTATTTCTTTTTCCTGCCCTTTGTATGCTTGGAGTCTAGCTCCCCTTGGAGAGATGAACACAAAGTTGGCCTGACGTCGGTGGGACATGTGTACAGTTGACAAAGTGGTGTTGTTTATTGGCCATTTACTCAGAAGCACAGTTGAGTACTCTAGACTTCAAATTCTTGTGCTCATATGTGAAGCTTGTTGTGACCCAGTATGAGAGATCGAAGGCTCAACATACTTCCAAGGATTGCTCCAGATAGGAGCTGGTGAAGATCGATAGCGGTGATGGCCAACAATCGAAGGATGC
Source organism: Selaginella moellendorffii (assembly GCF_000143415.4). Taxonomy (NCBI): domain Eukaryota; kingdom Viridiplantae; phylum Streptophyta; class Lycopodiopsida; order Selaginellales; family Selaginellaceae; genus Selaginella; species Selaginella moellendorffii. The sequence goes on from NW_003314338.1 coordinate 706,216, forward strand.
TTGTTTCCTGTGGAGATCATGGCTCCCATCCAATGCCATGGCAAGCGGCTTAGCCTTTAGCTCTAGGCTTTCCATAACTTCACATTAAAATCCTCTAGTTTAAAAGTTCTAAATGCAGTTACACGAGTTTATTGTTCAGGATCATTAAGAAAAAGTGTAGTTTATTTTTTATTAACTTTTCTTTTATAAATTTTAAACAAACCAAACATTATTACATGGAACATGTGGCAGGATACTTACAGTAAATTATTTTAACACATTTTACTCTTTATAAGCTTTGTTCGTCTCATTCTTGGTCTTGTAGGGAGACTCCTTATCGGCCGGGTAAATGGCATCAACATTTGCCCGTTTCAGGTTCGCATCAAAGTCACTGAACCTCCAGAAGTATCCATCAACCAGCTGAGCCTCCTTTATGTTCTTGGCAGGAATTGCCCCCTTCACAGCCCACTCCTGCTGCCAGCTATACGTGTTAATCTCCTTCTGGAGCTTCTTCTCCTCCAGATAGTCCGGAACATACACCATCTCCAGCCCAGCCGTGTTGATCGTGTACAGCCACCCAGTGCGCCTGTAGTACTTGATCTCGGGATGCGTCTTGTCTACAAAAGAATCCTCTGGGATCACCTGCTTCATAAACACTCCGGCCACTCTCCGAGTCTGAGTGGTGGCGATATAAGCCGTGTCGCTGAGATTCGGGCCGCCACGGACGTGAGCAAGGACATCTGTGTTCTTACCGGCGGCCTTGATCCCGTTCTTGAACACATCATCCACAGGCGCCCTGGTGTCCCCTCTGTATATGAACTTCGGAGGCTGACGAGCCTTGCGCGGGGGCTCTGGCGTTCCGCGTCCGCCTGATGATTTCGGTGGTGCAGGAGCCGGCGCAGCGGGCTTGGAAGGTGCTGGGGCAGAGCCCTTCGACGCCATTTCGATTCAGGAAAACAAACTATCAGAAGAAAGCAGAGATGGATGGGATTGCCTTGGCACCGGAGTTTTATACTGGTGGGACTGCCTTCAGAGTCAATCAGCACAGAGCCATCGCTGTTACGTCATCTTTCCAGTGTGCGAGAGACGCGTTCGCCTTGGGATGCCGTGTTCTATTTAGCTTCCATCTCTGACTTCAAAAATCGGTAGTGTCTCTTGTACACCTGAGCCCAGAAAACTGTATTATAATGCAGAGGTCGTACCTTTGGATGAGGACGGCCAATATGTTAGTCTTTGTCCAAGACTGGCTTGACCGAAGCTCGCTTGTTTCAGTGCTCAGCTTCCTCAAATCATTCCCTTTAATGGATCGAGTTAGTATCTGATTAAATGAGTGTTGCCAGCTTCGAAGGACATTTCAATCCAGAGATGAATGTAGTGCCCTGTTCTCGACTTCGTCAGGCCGGTTTCAGTATTAGATTGAACAATATATATCAGTTAGCGAGTCAAGCACGGCACCACCAGGATGGTCGCCTGTGACACACGTAGTACGAGGCAGAAGCTTCTACAAGAAAAAAAAAAAAAAGTCTTACAAAATTTTACTGCAGCGATCCCGCAAACCTCGGCTAGTAGAGCATTCTAAAATCCACCGCAAAAAAAATCTGAAGAACCTTGTGAGTCATTTGAGACTTGTTTGTCCCATACCTGAACCAGTTAGCTCTTTCTTCCAATTCTCCGAAGTACCATCTTCACGCAATTTAACAGCTTTGATTGCAGCTGCGGAGCGAAGATACCGTGAACCATAAGCCTTCAAAGCCGCAAATCGCTTTGTCTCAATGCCACCTATAGCTCACGGCCGGAATGCTTCTTAGTTTTGGGTGGAAAATCCCCAAAAAAGAAGGCTGGCTCGATCATGCTTGTTACACAATCCAAAGCCCAGCCCCAAAACGTTTTCCGTGTTACAGTTCCAACAGAGATTCGTTTTTTCTTATTCCTTTGCGCGTGATCCAAGTTTGTACAAATGTAGTCAAATCGATTTCCTGTGATTCGGATAATTAGCTTCCTTGCAGCTTGATCATATCTACACTGGTTCTCTTACTTTGATAAAGAGTCTCGGACTCTCGAGAAAAACTTTTCGCTCTCAGACTATATACTCAAAGTAATCCTCGCTAAATCTCTCCATCTCTCTCTCATCCAAAGCGAGAGAGAAAGAAGCTCTTGGATCGATCAGCACTGCATGAGCAGCCTCACCTCCTGGATGCACTGCTTCCGCCTCTCCTCGGACGCCTCCTTCCCCAACGCGATCTGCGCGTACGCCCGCTTCTTCTCCTGCATTTGCAGCAGCCTCTCCTCGATGCTGTCCGTCGCAACCAGCCGGAACACATGAACGTCCCTCGTCTGTCCCAGCCTGTGCACCCGATCCATTGCCTGTTCTTCCGCCGCCGGGTTCCACCACGGATCCAGCATGACGACGTTGGACGCGCTCACCAGGTTGAGCCCAACACCCGCGGCTTTCAAGCTGAGCAGGAACACCGTCGGCGAATCCTTGCTCGTCGACTTGAACGCCTCCATGGCCTCGTCTCTCTTCTTGGCGCTCATGCCGCCCTGGAGCTTGACGAACTTGTAGCCGGCCTGTGTGAGCGGAGCTTCCGCCAGCTTGAGCATGGACGAGAACTGCGAGAAGACCACCGTCTTGATGCTCGGGTCTTTGGCTCGCGTCTTGTCCAGGATGGATAGCAGTGCTGTGATCTTCGCGCTGCTACCACCACCACCGCCATCGCCATCGTTGCCAGCTTCTTCTTGCTCCTCGCCAACGTTGGACGTGTAGATGTCCGAGATGGTTAAGTCACCCCGGCACATCGGGCACTGGCGTTTGTCTCGCTCGAGAGTCTTCTCGATACATCTCCGGCAGAAGACGTGAGCGCAGCGAGTGATGATCGCGGTGACCGGCGGCGAGAGGCAGATCGGGCAGTCGAAGTCGTCGCCGATCATCGCCAGCATCTTCTGGAGGAGCTCCGGACTAGCGATTTGTCCTGCGCAGCTCAAGAACACAAAAGACTAGTGAGACGAGAAGAGGCAAGCAAGAAAAGAACTTTACCTTGATTCTCAGCTCCTAGTGCCGCTAGAACATCCATGGATCCCGGACACATGCTGGAATGGTCGCACAGCTGCCGGAGCCGCAAGATGATCTGGAGAACGATTGCGTAGTTCTTAGTCATGGTGCCGTTTGCGATGTACTTGAGGATGATATCCTTGCCGTCTCGCTCCATCTTGTCGTAGATCGCGCGGTCATTGGGAGTGAGATCCACTGGAAACACCGTGACAATCTTTGGAGGCAAGTCCACCAGCTTTTTCCCGTTCACTCTCGCCTCTTTGGTTCGTCGCAGCGAGATGGCGGACATCAATCCCTGCAAAGTTCCACGAGTTAAAACCAGAGAAAAAGACCAACTTGCGAGAAGCTTACCTGTAACCGGGCAAAACCAGCCGGCTGGCCACTCGTGAGCGGTCTCTGAATGGTTCTATTCCAGAAGGTCCGCTCGCTGAGAGGCTCGAAGTGGAGGAACTGCATGAGACTGAAGAGATCCTTGGCGTTGTTCTGTATTGGAGTGCCAGTCACGGCCCATCGCCGATCGGCATTCAGTGAGATCGCACACTTGGTCTGCTGCGCCTTTGGATTCTTCACGAGGTGTGCTTCGTCCAAAACGAGCCTCAGCCACTGGACTTTCCGCAGCGCCGAGTTCCTGTCGTTCCACTCGCTGGCCAGCATGTTATAAGTCGTGAAAACCAGATCGTGGCTCGCGAGCTTCTTCGCGTTTTTTATCCGGTCGGGGCCGTGGAAGACGCACACGTTGAGACTCCCGGCTCGAGTGTGATCTTCCAACTGCCCGATCCAGTTGCTCAGCACGGAGAGTGGACACACCACCAAAGTCGCGAGAGGCCCGCCAGCTTTCGGGACGCACGGTGGAGGAGGATGATCGTCACTGCCGGAGTCACTGGCTTTCTTATCCCTGCCTTTGCTTCTCTCGGTGGTCTTGCTCTTCTTCGCAGCCGGTTGTTCTTCCAGCTCTTCGAGCTCCTCGGCGATGTCTACCACCGGCGGGAGCACAGCTCCAGGCCTGTTGGTGGCGACGAGAGCGAGCACCGCGAGCGTCTTCCCGAGTCCCATATCATCGGCTAGAATCCCTCCTCGCAGCGGCTCCGGACGCTTGTCGCACGTAAAGTTCGTCAGCGTGTTCATGTACATGGTCGTCGCGTTGCTTCCTTTCGGCGGCTGGATCTCCCAGAAAGGTGGCAGCGCCGAGCTGTTCTCCCGCTGGATCATCCAAGCCAGCGCCTCCTTCTGGTGCTGCATTAGCTCCGACTTCACGATGCTCGAGTCGGGCTCCATCGCCTGCCGCTTCTTGCAGTCGAGCGCGAGATCTTCGAAGATATCATCAATGCTGGGCTTCTTTGGAGCGGAGGAAGCAGCGCCAGCGAGAACCTTTCGCTTGCTCGTCTTGCTCGAGGCTCTTCCACCGCCGCCACCTTCATGAGCTCCCTCCTCGAGGAGGCCTCCACTCAAACGCTCGCCAAAGTAGTCGAGGTGATCGACCACGGCGGCGGCCAAGGCGGGCTTGCTAAAGACGTGGACCTGGCACGGCATCCTGTACGCGTTCTTGCTGCCGCTGGGAACGATGCCCTCGAGAAAGGCGAGGTTTTGATCCACCAGCGGAGCCAAATGCATTGCCTTGTTCTTCTCGACATGGCCGACCTGGTCGCCCCGGATGTTGAGCACCCGGATGGCGTTGGAGTCGTATGGATTGGTGGGCTCTCGGACAAGCTGGACCATCTCGCCGTTGGTCACCGTGCCGTGGTAGTACCGCAGACCCACAACGTTAACCGTGAGACAACCCACCAGGATCGCTTCCGCCTCCTCCTCCTCCTCGCCGGAGTCGTCCTCCACTTCCACCACTTCCTGTGAAGCGCTCATCCTGTTCTTAAGAAAGAACTAGGGCACATGAATAATAATAATAATAATAATAATAAGAAAAGATTTAGTGCAGATCATGTTTGGCCCTCACAATGTTAAATTAAACATTCTTATAAAATTATTATTATTTAGATTTTAAAAATGCAAGTAACTTTCTAATCTAATTATAATTGAAAAATAAGTCGTCCATTGAGCTTTGAGATGCTCCAATTTAAAAAACTTCCACTTGCGATAACAGAATATTCTGGCAATCCTAGAAATTATTATAATAATAAATGGCATTTTCAACGATAGTTTGGTTTGTAACAAACTGGTTTATATACCTGTCTTGGAACTCTCCTCTTTTACCAAATGGAGAGCCCAGAGCTAAAGGCTTCGTTTCTAAGCCGCTTGACATGGCACTGGATGGGAGCCATGATCTCCACAGGGAACAAGCGTCCCTTGGAGGTAGTGTTAAATTCACCAATCTTGCCAAAATTTGTGTCTCTCTGTCTACTAGATGAGCGATTTGTATGAGCTTAATCAAGAGGATAAGGCAGAATCTTGCGAGCAAAGATGGAACGAATGCTACGAGGAAGAGGGGAGCAAAAGAGTGTTGCGAGTGATCTTGAGGTTCCTGGGAGTGAAGTTCTTCCTCTTGTTTATCTTGCGCCCTTTGTGGCTGGCAGCGCTCATCTTGCAGGTTTTTGAGCAGTAAGCTCTTGGGGCCTTCGTAACTTACACCGATCTCTCACAGGTTTATGTTATTAAGGAGCTCATTCATCGCTCCAGACTCAAGAGCTCCAGAACATGGAGTGATTTCCTCCTCGTTGCCGGACTGTTCTTCCTGGCACAATCCCAGAGCTTATGCAACATCTGGATGTTCTTCTATGGCTGGAGATATGGCGTTCGCTTGCGTGCTGCTTTTTCCATGGCTGCTTTCAACAAGGTCTTTGTGCATAATACTCTTTTGCTTCTTTGTTATATTAACTTTTTGTGATTTATGGAGATGTTGAGCACAAGAACGGCTGAATTTAGTGGATCCTTGGATAGCTTGCTGTTTAATCTTGTCAACAGTGATACCCAAAAGCTGATTGATTGCTTGTGTATACTTCCTTATGGTATGATATGTAGTTGCAATCGCTTTGCTCTAAACCATTGTGGGACTTGCAGTGGTTTGCTTTCCATTCCATTTGCTTGTTGTGAGTTTTTTCTTATATCGAGAAGCAGGCATTGCCACACTTGCTGGAGTAGCTTGGACGGTCGTGGTGGGAATATTAATGGTAATAAGAATTCCTGATTCTTTTTCCAAATTGCTTACATCATTATTATATTAGTTCTATGTGGCGAAGTATATGGGGCACTTGGCAAGAAGAAAGCATTCTCACACTGATGCTCGGGTGGGAATCCTTTGTGAAACTTTGGCTGGCATTAGAATTATCAAGTTCAATGGTTGGGTTCCTTTGTTTATGAAAAAAATCAATAGTGCTCGTGCTGGTGAAATGAAGTGGGTTTCCAAGTTGGCTATGATCAGTACAATCATGTATATTTTGAAGGTATGTTTTAGTTTCTCAAGATTCTAATTATCATTCTCTATTATTGTCTCAGGATTCAATTGTTCCATTTGCATGCGTATTTGCTTTTGGTGTTTATATCATTCATCATAAAATGCTTGACGTGACAATAGCTTTTGTTGTCCTATCTTTCTTCAGTATTCTTGCAAGGGATAGCTTATGTTTCATTCATGGTATGGTTTCTATAAAACAAAACATCTCACTGAAAGAAAAAATTTGATTTGCAATTGAAAGGTTTGCCATCAATTTCTAATGCACTAGTAGCTGTGGAGAGACTACAAAAGGTGTTGGACTTGACAAATAGTTTGCAAACATCCAAGTCAAAGGTATGTGCTTAATGTTTTATATTTATTTTGAATAAGTAATTAATTAAGAATATTTTTTTTCTAGAAAACCTCAAACATATTTGCTATTGAGCTTTTGGACTGTATTTTTGCTAGAAACATTTCCAAAAGCATTAATCCCAAGCCCATACACATGCAAATTCAGAGGGGTAATCTTGCTGGCTTGATTGGTAAGGTGGGAAGTGGTAAGAGTTCTTTGCTATATGGAATTTTAGAAGAACTAAAGGTTGGTTAATTGATGTTGTTTTATAATTTTGGAAGGTAATAATTGACTTTACAGCTAACTCAAGGTTCATTATTTGTGGAAGGAAATATAGCTTATTCCCCACAACAGCCTTGGATATTAAATGATACAATGCGAAATAATATTGTCTTTGGCAGCATATTTGATAATAAACGCTATGATAATGTAGTGGCGGCTTGTGCACTTAATCATGACATTTCAATGCTACCTAATGGGAGTGACACTGAAATTGTAAGTTATATGTTATTTATATTCCTAACTTATATTGTGATTTAAAAAGGGGGAAAGAGGGGTAAATTTAAGTGGCGGACAAAAGGCTAGAGTATCTCTTGCTCGTGCATGTTATAGTACTGCTCCTATTATTCTTTTGGATGATCCTTTATCTGCTGTTGATGCTTCAACAGCTAAATACATCGTTGATTATGTACTAAATGGCATTTTAAAGGGAAGAACAGTAATTATGGCAACACATTCTATTATAAGCTTACAAGCTTGTGATGAAATTTATTTATTAGATACCAATAATGGTATTAAGCGCATCTTATCAAGTTCTAAAGATATAAAACGTGAGATGGAGTTGGTATCAGCTAAAACAGAATTAAATGCTAGTCAATATAGTAAGCTGGACAATTCAAAAGGAGGCATAGTGAAACAAGAGACAATGGAAAGTGGAAATATAAAACTCTCTCATTATTTAGAATATCTACACATAGCTGGTTGGTAAGTTTTTAAATTATTGATATGGTTTTTTATTATATAAATGTACAGGTCAACCTTTTTAATAATTCCCATATTTATTTTGGGGCAAGGAGCACTTCTGATGGTAGACTATTGGATTCGAGTTTGGACAGATAACAAGTATAATTTAGAAAAATACACTTATTTGATACTCTTTACATGCCTTGGTATATTTGCGATCATTATTTCTCTTTTGAAGTGTATTATTTTCAACCAAGCATATTTAACTTCTTCAAGGAATATGCATAACTTAATGGTTGAAAAAGTGTTCCGTTCACCTCTTTTATTTTTTGACCAAGTAAGTACCTAGGTTCATAGCTAAACTAAAGGATAAATTTATATTCAGAATCCAATTGGAAGACTTCTAAATCGCTATAGTAAGGATCAAGCTATAGCAGATGAAACTTTACCATCAGTAATCAAGGTTTGATTGCATTATTAATAATTAAATTAACTAAAACTATATTTTATAGCGAGCACTCGAAGGCATTTATGATTCTATTGGTGGACTAGTACTAATTGGAATTCTAATACCATGGTTTTTGCTTACAATTCCACTTGCATTGGCCATACTTATTTTTGTCAGACAACAATATATTTCTACAGGCAGTGCACTTAAAAGGTTGGATGCTATTTCTCAGTCACCAATATTTACACATTTTACAGAAACACTACAGGTAAAATTGAGTATTTTTTATTTTAAAAATAATACTAACAATGTTTTATTCAAAAGGGAGCGGTTTCTATCAGAGCATATAATTATCAAAAACGGTTTCATGATCAGCTTGTTAAATTGGTGGACAACAATCATAAAGCTTATATTTTATATGTTCATGCATCAAGATGGCTCTCTACAAGATTGGACTTTGTAACTACAATATCTATCACAGTTGCAGCATTTTTTATTGTTTTTTTAAGGAATTATATTTCTCCTGGGCTCACAGGTAAAAGTATCAGCCTGATAGCTTTTTTTGAATATCAGTTCTACAACTGCTAATGCTTTGTTGTATAATCAGGTGTTATACTTGTACAAACTTTAAAGCTTACTGATGTCCTCCAGATTGCAATCAAATGGACAGTTGAAGCAGAAAGCGTGTTTGTAAGTGTGGAGAGAATTCTAGAATATTGTCATTTATCTACAGAGGCCACAAATAAATCTGAGCCAAGGATTCTTTCAAGCAATTGGCCTGCTGCGGGGTCTATTGAGTTTATCAACTACACGTTAGCATACAGGGAAGATCTTCTAGCAGTTTTGAATAACATATCATTTAAGGTAATAATTACTATTGTGTAGTTTTAAATTAGTTATTTTATCCAACAGATTTTCCCATTAGAAAAAATAGGAATTGTGGGAAGAACTGGTGCCGGAAAGTCAAGCTTGGCTGCAGCTATGTTCAGAATGGTTGAGAACATGGCTTGTAGTGGAACAATACTTGTGGATGATATTGACATCAAGACCATTGGACTGGATGATTTGAGACAAAGATTGTCAATAATCCCACAGGTAAGCTTTCAATATAATTCAAATGTCAATGCCTTAGAAGTGTTCACAATGAGCAGGATCCTGTTCTTTTTTCTGGCACATTAAGATTTAACATGGATCCATTTGGAAAGAACGATGATAGAGAAATTCATGAAGCACTGACAAGAGTGCATTTCTCCAGCACACAGTCGTATAAGAACTTTGACAACGGCTTAGATGGTCAGATTACAAGTTCTGGAACAAACTTTAGCGTTGGAGAAAGGCAGCTTCTTTGCCTTGCAAGAAGTTTGCTAAGAAAGTAAGATTGTATTGATTCTACTTCGCAACTGATCATAGCTTATTCTTGCAGGTCCAAAATCCTTATTATGGACGAAGCAACTGCAGCAGTAGACAATGACACAGACCAAATCATTCAAGCAACTATTCGAGCCTCTTTCCAGGATTGCACCGTTCTAACAGTTGCCCATCGCATCCAAACAATTATTGACAATGATCGTGTCTTAGTGATGGAAGCTGGACGCATTGCAGAGTTTGATACCCCCAAGAACCTCCTCAAATTAACAGGCAAGTTATACTCGATTCTATTATGGTTTAGAATCTTATGTTATGTTTCTTAGATGGACTTTTCTTCAACATGGTCGCTCATAATAAAGCAAGGTTAATATGAGATCTATTTCTTTTAAAATGTCTTATCCAGAAGAGTATAATAAAAGATCACTGTAAAAACTACTATTCAAGCTGGTAGTTTAGTAGATGATACTTTCTTATTCAAGTTCACGGTTTTTTCTAAATTATGCAAGAATACTAACATACCACGAAATTTAATTTAACAAGAGAGTGCTCAACCTTGACTACATTTTTACCACTTTGCGCCACCTCCTGCGCTACTGAGTGATCGCTCCACGCCCATATTGACACCAATGCGCAGCTCATCGGACTGGTCTTCTCGCCATTTCCGGCTCTGATGGAAGTGCTGGCAAAACAGCCGAGCTCAATCTTTTCATCCTGGAAGTTCCTTTATGTTCTTCATCGTTTTTTCCTTTTCTTATTTCTAAACTACTCCAGTTTCATGACTGAGGTGAAGATCAAGAGCATTTGCGTCTTCGGAGGCACTGATGGCAGTCCATCCAAAGAAGTGTTTTCAGTCTTTTTCTCTCTGCTGGGTTTTGCTTAGTGCTGGCTTTGCAGGTTTATAAACCGCCAGCTCTTCTGGAAGATGGCATCAAGCTGTTTGTGTACGCAGGCAAATACGATCTCATTTGCAATTGGCTGGTAAGTTCGTGGATAAGTTTGTTTTTAAATGCAGGAAACTATGGATTGATCTGACCAGCAATCTTACGTGGAGGCGAACGTTTAGAAGTTCTCTAGAATTCTTTGTCGTGGAAGTTTATGTATAAGAACTATAATTACATTTGGGTTTTGTGTCGTAGCCCGCTCTCGGATCATCAGGAGACTTCAAGGTTTCAACTTCACGGTTTGTTTCTTAATTTAAGTGCTCGAATCTCAAGCACCGCAAGCACAAAAGCGTGATAGACGTGGAGTTTGATTCAATGGACATAGCTTTGCGCTACTGTGGAGTCGAGCTCGCCGTCCAGCAGTTTTGATTCCCCAGCTTTGTGCTTAGCGCACTGTTTTGGTGACAAGGAGGATCGTGGTGAACGAGACGAGCCTAAGTTGGAGCTGCTTAAAGCGGATATTGAATCGGGCAAAGTTCCACTCTTGGCGGCAATCCAAGTGGTTTGGAGGAGACATGTTATAAGCTGTGAAACCAATGCGCAAGATATTGTGTTTGATGGCCAACCTTTAGTTATGCATGATAAATATTGAGCTAAACATAGTTAATATCCTTATACTAGAATATTACCTAGAATATTTACTATGCGGACAGACACGTGGACCTGTCGCGTACATTTTCTAGGGCTTCCGCTAGCAATGGCGTCGTGCACACCGTTGGTCACCGTGCCGTGGTAGTACCGTTGGTGGTGAGACAACCCACCAGGATCGCTTCCGCCTCCTCCTCCTCCTCCTCCTCGCCGGAGTCGTCCTCCACTTCCGAAGCGCTCATCCTGTTCTTTAGAAAGAACTAGGGCACATGAATAATAATAATAATAATAATAATAATAAAACAAAAGATTTAATGCAGATACTGTTAAATTAAACATTCTTATAAAATAATTATTATTTAGATTTTAAAAATGCAAGTAACTTTTTAATCTAATTATAATTAAAAATAAGGCCTGTTCATCGTCCATTGATTAAAAAACTTACGATAACAGAATATTCTGGCAATCCTAGAAATTATTATAACATTTTCAACGATAGTTTGGTTTGTAACAAGTTTATGCAAATGGAGAGCCCAGAGCTAAAGGCTTCGTTTCTAAGCCGCTTGACATGGCAGTGGATGGGAGCCATGATCTCCACAGGGAACAAGCGTCCCTTGGAGGTAGTCTTAAATTCACCAATCTTGCCAAAATTTGTGTCTGTCTGTCTACTAGATGAGCGATTTGTATGAGCTTAACCAAGAGGATAAGGCAGAATCTTGTGAACAAAGATGGAACGAATGTTACGAGAAAGAGGGGAGCAAAAGAGTGTTGCGAGTGATCTCGAGGTTCCTGGAGTGAAGTTCTTCCTCTTGTTTATCTTGCGCCCTTTGTGGCTGGCAGCGCTCATCTTGCAGGTTTTTGAGCAGTAAGCTCTTGGGACCTTTGTAACTTACACCGATCTCTCCCAGGTTTATGTTATTAAGGAGCTCATCCATCGGTCCAGACTCAAGAGCTCCAGAACATGGAGTGATTTCCTCCTCGTTGCCGGACTGTTCTTCCTGGCACAATCCCAGAGCTTATGCAACATCTGGATGTACTTCTATGGCTGGAGATATGGCGTTCGCTTGCGTGCTGCTTTTTCCATGGCTGCTTTCAACAAGGTCTTTGTGCATAATACTCTTTTGCCTCTTTGTTATATTAACTTTTTGTGATTTATGGAGATGTTGAGCACAAGAACGGCTGAATTTAGTGGATCCTTGGATAGCTTGCCGTTTAATCTTGTCAACAGTGATACCCAAAAGCTGATTGATTTCTTGTGTATACTTCCTTATGGTATGATATGTAGTTGCAATCGCTTTACTCTAAACCATTGTGGGACTTGCAGTGGTTTGCTTTCCATTCCATTTGCTTGTTGTGAGTTTTTTCTTATATCGAGAAGCAGGCATCGCCACACTTGCTGGAGTAGCTTGGACGGTCGTGGTAGGGATATTAATGGTAATAAGAATTCCTGATTCTTTTTCCAAATTGCTTACATCATTATTATATTAGTTCTATGTGGCTAAGTATACGGGGCACTTGGCAAGAAGAAAGCATTCTCACTCTGATGCTCGGGTGGGAATCCTTTGTGAAACTTTGGCTGGCATTAGAACTATCAAGTTCAATGGTTGGGTTCCTTTGTTTATGAAAAAAATCAATAATGTTCGTGCTGGTGAAATGAAGTGGATTTCCAAGTTGGCTATGATCAGTACAATCATGTATATTTTGAAGGTATGTTTTAGTCTCTCAAGATTCTAATTATCATTCTCTATTATTGTCGCAGGATTCATTTGTTCCATTTGCATGCTTATTTGCTTTTGGTGCTTATATCTATCATCATAAAATGCTTGACGTGACAATAGCTTTTGTTGTCCTATCTTTCTTCAGTATTCTTGCAAGGGATAGCATATATTTCATTTATGGTATGGTTTCTATAAAATAAAACATCTCACTGAATGAAATGTTTTTGAAAGGTTTGCCACAAACTTCTAATGCACTAGTAACTGTGGAGAGACTACAGAAGGTGTTGGACTTGCCAAATAGTTTGCAAACATCCAAGTCAAAGGTATAACTTTTTATATTTATTCTTAAGATTTTATTAATTAAGAATAATATATGTTTAGAAAACCTCAAACATTTTTGCTATTGAGCTTTTGGACTGTAATTTTGCTAGAAACACTTCCAAAGGTATTAATCCCAAGCCCATACACATGCAAATACAGAAGGGTATTCTTGCTGGCTTGATTGGTAAGGTGGGAAGTGGTAAGAGTTCTTTGCTATATGGAATTTTAGAAGAACTAAAGGTTGGTTAATTGATGTTGTTTTTATCATTTTGGAAGGTAATAATTGACTTTACAGCTAACTCAAGGTTCATTATTTGTGGAAGGAAATATAGCTTATTCCCCACAACAGCCTTGGATATTAAATGATACAATGCGAAATAATATTGTCTTTGGCAGCATATTTGATAATAAACGCTATGATAATGTAGTGGCGGCTTGTGCACTTAATCATGACATTTCAATGCTACCTAATGGGAGTGACACTGAAATTGTAAGTTATAAGCTATTTATGTTCCTAATTTATATTGTGATTTTAAAAGGGGGAAAGAGGGGTAAATTTAAGTGGCGGACAAAAGGCTAGAGTATCCCTTGCTCGTGCATGCTATAGTACTGCTCCTATTATTCTTTTGGATGATCCTTTATCTGCTGTTGATGCTTCAACAGCTAAATACATCGTTGATTATGTACTAAATGGCATTTTAAAGGGAAGAACAGTAATTATGGCAACACATTCTATTATAAGCTTACAAGCTTGTGATGAAATTTATTTATTAGATACCAACAATGGTATTAAGCGCATCTTATCAAGTTCTAAAGATATAAAAAATGAGATGGAGTTGGTATTGGCTAAAACAGAATCAAATGCTAGTCAATATAGTAAGTTGGACAATTCAAAAGGAGACATAGTGAAACAAGAGACGATGGAGATTGGAAATATTAAGCTCTCTCATTATTTAGAATATCTACACATAGCTGGTTGGTAAGTTTTTTTAATTATTGATATGGATTTCGATTATATAAATGTACAGGTCAACTTTTTTAATAATTCCCATATTTATTTTGGGGCAAGGAGCACTTTTAATGGTAGAATATTGGATTCGAATTTGGACAGATAACAAGTATAATATATCAAAATACACTTATTTGATACTCTTTACATGCCTTGGTATATTTGCGATCATTATTTCTCTTTTGAAGTGTATTATTTTCAACCAAGCATATTTAACTTCTTCAAATAATATGCATAAGTTAATGGTTGAAAAAGTGTTCCGTTCACCTCTTTTATTTTTTGACCAAGTAAGTACCTAAGTTCATAGCTAAACTAAAGGATAAATTTATATTCAGAATCCAATTGGAAGACTTCTAAATCGCTATAGTAAGGATCAAGCTATAGCAGATGAAACTTTACCATCACATATCAAGGTTTGATTGCATTATTAATATTTAAATTAACTAAAAATAATTTTTTTAGCGAGCACTCAAAGGCATTTATGCTTCTATTGGTGGACTAGTACTAATTGGAATTCTAATACCATGGTTTTTGCTTACAATTCCACTTGCGTTGGCCCTACTTATTTATGTCAGACAACAATATATTTCTACAGGCAGTGCACTTAAAAGGTTGGATGCTATTTCTCAGTCACCAATATTTGCACATTTTACAGAAACACTACAAGTAAAATTGAGTATTTTTTATTTTAAAAATAATACTAACAATGTTTTATTCAAAAGGGAGCGGTTTCTATCAGAGCATATAATAATCAAAAACGGTTTCATGACCAACTTGTTAAATTGGTGGACAACAATCATAAAGCTTATATTTTATATGTTCATGCATCAACATGGCTCTCTACGAGATTGGACTTTATAACTACAATATCTATCACAGTTGCAGCATTTCTTATTGTGTTTTTAAGGAATTATATTTCTCCTGGGCTCACAGGTAAAAATATCAGCCTGCTAGCTTTTTTTGAATATCAGGTCTACAACTGCTAATGCTTTGTTTAATAGTCAGGTGTTATACTTGTACAAACCTTAAAGCTTACTGATGTCCTCCAGATTGCAATCAAACGGACAGTTGAAGCAGAAAGCTTGTTTGTAAGTGTGGAGAGAATTCTAGAATATTGTCATTTATCTACAGAGGCCACAAATAAATCTGAGCCAAGGATTCTTTCAAGCAATTGGCCTACTGCTGGGTCTATTGAGTTTATCAACTACACGTTAGCATACAGGGAAGATCTTCCAGCAGTTTTGAATAACATATCATTTAAGGTAATACTTATTATTGTGTAGTTTAAAATTAACTATTTTATCCAACAGATTTTCCCATTAGAAAAAATAGGAATTGTGGGAAGAACTGGTGCCGGAAAGTCAAGCTTGGCTGCAGCTATGTTCAGAATGGTTGAGAACATGGCTTGTAGTGGAACAATACTTGTGGATGATATTGACATCAAGACCATTGGACTGGATGATTTGAGACAAAGATTGTCAATAATCCCACAGGTAAGCTTTCAATATAATTCAAATGTCAATGCCTTAGAAGTGTTCACAATGAGCAGGATCCTGTTCTTTTTTCTGGCACATTAAGATTTAACATGGATCCATTTGGAAAGAACGATGATAGAGAAATTCATGAAGCACTGACAAGAGCGCATTTCTCCAGCACACAGTCGTATAAGAACTTTGACAACGGCTTAGATGGTCAGATTACAAGTTCTGGAACAAACTTTAGCGTTGGAGAAAGGCAGCTTCTTTGCCTTGCAAGAAGTTTGCTAAGAAAGTAAGATTGTATTGATTCTACTTCTCAACTGATCATAGCTTATTCTTGCAGGTCCAAAATCCTTATTATGGACGAAGCAACTGCAGCAGTAGACAATGACACAGACCAAATCATTCAAGCAACTATTCGAGCCTCTTTCCAGGATTGCACCGTTCTAACAGTTGCCCATCGCATCCAAACAATTATTGACAATGATCGTGTCTTAGTGATGGAAGCTGGACGCATTGCAGAGTTTGATACCCCCAAGAACCTCCTCAAACTAACAGGCAAGTTATACTCGATTCTATTATGGTTTTAGAATCTTATGTTATGTTCCTTAGATGGATTTTTCTTCAACATGGTCGCTCATAATAAAGCAGCTAATGAAAAAGTTTAATATGAGATCTATTTCTTTTAAAATGTCTTATCCAGAAGAGTATAATAAAAGATCACTGTAAAAACTATATTTACATTTATTGAGTTTGATGGGAGCTCCACGTGTGAAACCTTGATGTCCTTGAAGTCGCATTCGTGATAATTGATGACTCCGCGGTTTGTTTCCAATCTAGAGCTTCAGTTTAACTGCTCAAACCTCAAGCTCAACCTCATCGAAAGCACGAACACATGCTGGACGTGAGGTTTGATGCAATGGACGTAATTTTGAAGTACCGTGGAGCCGAGCTCGCAGTCCAGCCATTTTCATTCCCCACCTTTGTGCTTGCGGAGACTGTTTTGGTGAAACGGGGGATCATGGTGAACGAGACGAGCCTTTCCCTGGATAAGTTGAAGCTGTTTAAAGCGGATGTTGAATCGGGCAAAGTCCCACTCTCGGCAGCAATCCTGTCAGTGCCCAGTGGATTGAAGACAGTTCATCCAGTAGCTCGGATTACTTGCAGGCTGATCTTACCTGTGACTTGGGCATGATTCTTCCACAGATGGGTGAAACCAATGCGCAAGATATTGTGTTTGATGGTGCCCTGTACTGTCCCTATTATGATACTAAACTATGCAAGAATATACTAACATACCACGAAATTTAATTTAACACTTGACTACATTTTTACCCTGCGCCACCGAGTGGTCGCTCCACGCCCATATTGACACCAATGCGCAGCTCATCGGACTGGCATTCTCGCCTCGCGGTTGAGATTTCGGGCTCTGATGTAAGTGCTGGCAAAGGAGCCGAGCTCAATCTTTTCATCCTGTAAGTTCCTTTGTGTTCTTTGTCGTTTTTCCTTTTTTTTTTTTTAATTTCTAAACTACTCCAGCTTCACGACTGACTTGAAGATCAAGAGCATTTGCGTCTTCGGGGGCACTGATGGCAGTCCATCCAAAATGAAAGCGTAAGTGTTTTCAGTCTTTTTCTCTCTGCTGGGTTTTGCTTAGTGCTGGCTTTCATTTGCAATTGGCTGGTAAGGTCGTGGATAAGTTTGTTTTTAAATGCAGGAAACTCTGGATTGATCCGACCAGCAATCTTACGTGGAGGCGAATGTTAGCGTAGATGGCCAGACGGCAGGCTTGGTCTCTGGCTATGGTCCCTTGACCTTCCTCCAGGTGTGCTTCTACCGTTTAGTAGAATTCTTTGTCGTGGAAGTTTATGTGTAAGAACTATAATTACATTCAGAAATGTGTCGTAGCCCTTTTCCCATTGTGTATGCTGGTCGGATCATCAGGAACGATGGTGCGACTTCAAGGTTTCAACTTCACGGTTTGTTTCTCCAGTTTAAGTGCTCGAATCTCAAGCACCGCAAGCACACGCGTACGTGGAGTTTGATTCAATGGACGCTATCCAGCAGTTTTGATTCCCCAGCTTTGTGCTTGCGAAGGAGCGCACTGTTTTGGCGACAAGGAGGATCGTGGTGAACGAGACGAGCCTTCCTGCGGATAAGTTGGAGCTGCTTAAAGCGGATGTTGAATCGGGCAAAGTTCCACTCTCGGCGGCAATCCAAGTGGGTTGGAGGAGAAATGTCATAAGCTGTGACTTGGGCATGACTTTCTAGATTATCCTCTGAATATTCTATTTAGGGCAGGGTCATGGAAACCTTACCATGATAAATATTGAGCTAAACATAGTTAATATCCATACACTATACTAGAATATTACCTATAATATTTAACGGACACGTGGACCTGTCGCGAATGCAGGATAACCTTGGCTACATTTTCTAGGGCTTTTGCTAGCGATGGCGTCGTGCACACACCACCACGACTGCGCCGACCACTCCTGCGCCGCCGAGTGGTCGCTCCACGCCCACATTGACACCGCCAAGGTAAATGCGCAGCTCCGCGCCATCGATCGGGGCGCGACATTCGAACGTCGCGTCTCGGGGTCGAGATTTTGGGCTCTGATGCGTGTGCCTGTAGGTCTGGGCGCTGAACGAGGCCTCTCCAGGCAGCTCCAAATCGGTCTTCAAGAGCTGGGATCAGCGACTGGATCTCTCGGTAAGTGCTGCCAAAAGAGCGTTCTTTTTACATTTTTTTGGCCGTGTAGGGATCGCTGGAGAGCAATGAGGACGATCCCGAGCTCATTCTTTTCATCCCGTGAGTTTCTCTTTGTTCTTCTTTGTGAAGTGTTGTTCTTTCTTTCTTTCTTTCTAAAACAAAGAAAACTACTCCAGCTTCACCACTGACGTGAAGATCAAGAGCATTTGCGTCGTCGGAGGCACTGATGGCAGCAGCCCATCCAAAATGAGAGCGTAAGTGTTTCGTTTTCTTTTTTTTTTCCCTTTCTCTGCCGGGTTTTGCTTAGCGCTGGCTTTGCAGGTTCATAAACCGCGAGGACATCGACTTCTCGGATGCGAGGGAGCTCCTTCCCGTGCAGGTGTGCTCCGAGAAGTGTTACGCTTGTCTAGAATCTAAGCTCATCCTTTTTCTTTGCAGGAGTGGGATTTGGCTGAGAATCTCCACGGAGAGCTGGAGTACCCAACGAGGTAACTTCAACTCTTTTGGATTGGTGCCTTTAAAACTCTTCCTCTCAGGTATCCCAAGTTCCAAGGCGTCGCCAATCTGACCCTGCATTTCCCGACCAACTTTGGCGGCACGAGCACGCGCATCCACTACGTTGGACTGAAAGGAGAATCTACCAAGGTTGAGTCGTGCTCCTTGTGGTATACTTACCTGATTTATGAGCTTGTACAGGTGAATCGGGATGCTGTGACTAATGCAGTCTACGAGGCATATCCAAATCTGTCAGAGCACCAGTAAGTCGGGGTTTTCACGCAAGGAATGCCGGTGACGATTTGTTTTGTCTTGCAGGATCCCAGGTGGTACTGGAGCACCCGAAGTTTCGTAGCTTTTCGGAGGCGCTCTACTCCCCCCGAGTGATTTACTCGTTACGTTTCGCTCTATAAGGTGTTGCTAGCGCTAGAGCTGTACAGGGAAGCTTGGTTTTGGACGCCTTTTGAGACCGGAAATGATACCAAAGCCAGGAAAGTTTTTTGGTACTTGAGTCTACTTTTTTTTTTTTTTTCCCTTTTGTCAACCCTTTCACAGGTACTGTCTTCTCTGTAAGCACAGGACCAGGACATCGTCTATCGTACGCTTCTTTTTTAATCTCTTGACATGGTTATGACAACCCATGTTCGATCTCTGTTTAAAGTGGGTCTACAAACACGCCAACTTTGCTGGGTGTAGAACAGGTAAGCTACACCTGGGATGTCCTTACTGCTCTATCGGGCAAGGTGATCGAAACATTTGGTAAATCCTGGACAGATGGCTTGGCTCGACAATTTCACTTTAGATCTTTGGTTTTCTAGCTAGCTGACAGGGTACTAGATGCGCAATGCCTCCTCGATTGAATGCTTGGCGCTATGAAACTAGACCGAGAACGGGAAACCCTGGGTATTGGCTTGAAGCTTACAAGAGAAGCTAGTCCAGGCCGATGGCCCCAGATGGATATCTAGATCCAAAGAAGATAAATTAATATAAATATACAATATTTATATGACACTAGAAAGCTATGAATTGAAAGTAATAAAATCATAACATGATAAATCAAAACAGTAAACAGAGAAATTATTACAGTAGCTGTTAAAATACAGTTTTAGAAATGATAGATAAACAGTATTATTTTAGAGCGTAAAAAGTAGCAACTATTTCAATAATATTAATCTTATAAAATATAATTAGACCTAAATTTATTAACAATATTAGTAATAAGTCCTTTTCTAATCTTCTTTTTCATTTAAATGTATAATTAAATATTCTAGAATATCCTATTTGAAATGAGTTTATCCTGTCTAAAACTAGATAAATAAATAAACTAATGGAAAACATAACTTTATTATTTCTAAATAAGAACAAAGCCTCTGAAATTCAATTTTTTTTCAAGTCTGCAACATCTATATAATTAAATGTTTCACATCACCCTACAAGAAAATAAAGTACAAAAGAGTAGTATCAATTGAAGAACCCATGATGAATACATGATAGGAAAAACAATTGAGGGTGATAGTTTGTATGTATAAAGGGCACATTTAACTTCCAAAAGAAAGGAGAGACCCCACAACCCACCCAGGGCAGAGAACATTGAGTGCTGGTCTACCTAAAGTGAGGCAAAATACCCTTAGTTCAGCATGCTCAAATATTCTTTAGGTAAATTGTTTCCAAGTTTGTACCAGACTTCCAAAAAGAAGCCCCTTGTACAATTTACATTGTACATTAGATGGAGTATTGCAAGTTGGTGCATATGCATTTAGTTTATCCTTATGTTTTGTTCTTTTTGGAAAATTACATCTGGTTTTTATTTTCCCAAGTTGTGCACTACATTTGTTTTCTGATTTTAAATTCCTTGTTTTTTTCCATTACTTTATCATTTTTGCAGGCATGTCATGTGCTCCTCTTAAAAGCTGGGCAGAATACTCTCTTTCCTGTTTTGCTTTGAAGGTCTTGGGAGTGTGATGTTGTAACCACCTTGCTTAGAGCAGGCTTGCTCTCCTTTTTGCCCCCTCCAAACATTTTTATTAGACTAGCCAACAAAGGGGTATCTGTCTTTTGGATTTCAACTTGCAAAATGCCAAGCTCCACTGATTTAGTTGGAATATGATAGCCCACGAGGCACCATGAGGGAGTGAGGTAATTTTTAGGTCCCATGCTCCTCAATCGGGCACACGTGGATGGAAACAAGTTAGTCACCAAACAAGCTTTGTTATGGACTATATCTCAAAGTCTCTCCTTCAAGGAGAATACTCTGTTTTGGACCAAATCTCAAGGTCTCCTTAAGGATGATAATGACATTGTTTTCATCCTAGCAGCAGCAGCTACCATGTTTGAGACTGGATCCTTTTGGAAAGATCTCATTGAATTTGCTCTCTAATCACAGGTAAAGTGAATCAAATTCTACACATGGGGACAGATCGTGTCATTGAATGTGCTCTCTAATCGCAGGTTAAGTGAATGTAATCCTACACACGTCTCGTGAGGAAAGGTTCAGCTTTTTCTTTGCTTTTGTCGAAATGGGTGACAGATCATGTCGTT
Source organism: Selaginella moellendorffii (assembly GCF_000143415.4). Classification (NCBI taxonomy): domain Eukaryota; kingdom Viridiplantae; phylum Streptophyta; class Lycopodiopsida; order Selaginellales; family Selaginellaceae; genus Selaginella; species Selaginella moellendorffii. The sequence continues at coordinate 727,558 of NW_003314338.1, forward strand.
CTTTACAAGATCAATGGTTATCAAGCCGAGAAAGTTAGAAAAGATTAAATGGAAAGAGTTTTCAAATGTAGAAGTTGAGACGAATTGGAAAGCCCAGTGATTGGAACAACACACTGAAAGAGAGAAAGGAGGAATCTATCAACATCCAAGGTATATGGTCAAGGACCTCACAATGGATGTGTAATATGTGTAGTTCTAACTGTATGGTTATGGATGACATGACACCCTCCAGCAAAAAAATAATAATTTTCTAATTTTTTGGCTGACTTTTGCGATAGTAAAGGAGAAAAACACTAGTGGTGGTGGATGACTGCGGCGTAGTGCGGCATGCCGCGGCATGCCGCGGCGACCGCTGCGGCATAGCTCATTCCCTTATCCACGGAGAAGAGAGAAGAATGGAGTTTTCACACTGTGGCGCAATGAAAGAAAGACCCTCGCAGCTCTTTCTTTGGCTCTTTTTCTTCTCGGCTTTTCAGGGATTAGGGAAGGCATGTTGAGAGCGCGAATGCGGCGGCGCGCGCCATCGCTGCGGTTAGAGCGCTCCAGGGCGTAGACCGGGTAGGGAAACAGGGTTTCGATGCCGGCGCCAGGCGATCTTGGCGGTGTTTGGTCGGATCTAGCGATATTTCGGGGTGGAATCGGCTTCTTGGCTCCCAGGTTCTCGGCAGTGGCCTCGCATTGCGGTCTGTGATGCTCCGGCCGGCCAGCAATCCAGATTAGGGGAAAGAGGAGAGGAAGGAATGCACGGCGATGGAAGCGCCGGGAATGCTGAGCATTGGAAGGATCTGGAGTGACGAGGAGCGATAAGCGCAGCTCTCTTTATTCCACTGTTTGGGGAAAAGCTGTGGCATATTCGCGTAGATCTATATCGGCCGCCAGGAGCAATTTGGCCTGCGAGCTGGGGGACAAGGAGGACAATGACTCAACTCCAACGAACAGGATCGAGATAGGAACAATGTGTCAAGTTCCAGCCGCGAAGGAGATTTTCAGTCGCTCTTCGATGGATAGCTGCGGCAAACGGGGTGGCAAGGAATTGCCCAATGGGACCAGCTCCGCCACCACCAGCACCAGCACCAGCACCAGCACGACCACGAACGCCGCCGCCGCCGGGGGCAATCAAGGAAGGCTGGCTGTCAAGTGGTGGGTGCCTCCAGCGAGCTCTCGCAGCTCGGGATCCAAGAGCAAAGGGCAGAAGATCGGTGAGAAGTGGTATGGAACGCTACTACTTTTGTGGCTGCTCGGGGGGATTTGCGTCTCTATCTGGGTGTACAGGTCCATGAACGCTGGGAACATCAGGCGCCACAGGGAGCTGCTTGACAACATGTGTGACGAGCGAGCGTGGATGCTCCAGGATCAATTCACAGCGAGTATGAACCACGTTAAGGCACTGGCTGCGCTCCTCCGGACATTTCATCTGGGAAAGCAGCCGTCGGTGCTCGACCAGGTTCGTTCTCTTTCCATTTTTTTTTTCCTCCGCACTTTTTTCTCTAGCTTACTTCTTTTTTCCCTTTCTATAGGAGACATTTGCTGTCTACACGAAGCGGACGGAATTCGAGAGGCCGTTGATGACTGGGGTGGCGTATGCCCAGCGCCTGTTTCACTCGGAGCGGGAGGCCTTTGAGAGGCGCTATGGCTGGGAGATCAAGACAATGACAACCAAAAAAGTCCAGAGTCCCCAAGCAGAGTACGCGCCAGCCGTTTTTACGCAGAACAGCTTGTCTTATCTAGAGTCCCTCGACATGCTGTCCGGGAAGGCAAGTGCTCCCTTGTTTTGTTTTAGCTTCTCACACGCGGAGCTGCAGGAAGACTGTGACAACATATTGCGGGCTAGATCATCCGGGAAAGGAGTTTTGACGACTCCAATGAGACTTCTCGAGTCTAACCACCTAGGCATCGTGGTGACTTTCACCGTCTATAAGGAGGATCTGCCCGAAGACGCTTCGGAGGAAGAACGAATTGCTGCAAGTGCCGGGTACTGCTGATTCTGATTGCTTTATAGCATGTGGTGTCTGATATACTTTTACCATGCAGCTATGTCGGTGGTGCATTCGACTTCGAATTGCTTGTGACAAACTTGCTAAAGCAACTTGCCGGTAGTCAATCAATCATCGTGAATGTCTATGACGTGACGAACGAATCTAAGCCTCTACTTATGTATGGCCCCGATGCTTACTTGGAAGGGCGTGACGTCCATGTGACGGAACTAGACTTTCGGGATCCTGCAAGAAAGCATGAAATTCGCTGCAGGTAAAAGAGCTTACCATGGCTTTTCTACGGATTGACAGATGCTGTTACTTTTCAGGTTTCACAATCCCCTTCCGATTTCATGGTCGGCTATCACAACTTCAGTGGGAATATTGGTGATCGTGTTTTTGGTGGGTCATATATTGCACGCAGCAATAAATAGGATACAGAAAGTTGAGGAAGATTATCGACGTATGGAAGATTTGAAAGTACTGGCTGAGTCTGCTGATATTGCAAAATCTCAGGTATGATTGTATGGCATCTATTTGACCTTATATTCAGATGATGACACTTTTTTGTGAAGTTTTTGGCGACTGTTTCCCATGAAATTCGCACCCCAATGAATGGAGTACTAGGTAAAGAATTAAATTTTTATGTACATTTTTCTGAAGTTTTGGTGTACACAGGAATGCTTCAAATGCTTATGGATACAGACCTCGATCCAACACAACGCGACTATGCAGGAACAGCTCACGAAAGCGGGAAGCAGCTCATAAAGCTCATCAACGAGGTTTTGGACCAAGCCAAGATCGAATCTGGACGAATGGAACTCGAAATGGTTCCTTTCGATTTGAGGACCATTCTTGACGACATTCTTTGCTTGTTTTCAGCCGAAATCAAGGATAAGGGAATCGAGGTACGCAAGCTTTTCATTTTATATGACAGCCATCCTGAGGCCTTGTTTAATCCAAGTTGGCTGTCTTCGTTTCGGAAAAAGTACCTGACGTCCTGGTAGGAGATCCTGCTCGCCTACATCAAATTATTACCAACCTTGTTGGCAACTCTGTCAAGGTAAGGAATTGTTTGCGCCGTTTTCTGCTGTAGTGATGGCTTCTATATGCAGTTCACAGAACGGGGCCACATCTTTGTGTGCGTTCATATGGAAGACGAGTTGACCACAGTCTCAAAAGAGGAAGGATTCGACTCGTGCAATACGCTGAGTGGCATGAAGGCTGCAGACCCCAGGCTTAGCTGGGACAGTTTTAAGAGTTTGGTTGGCGGGCTTGAGGATAGAAACTGTGGCGAGCTTACGGATGTCAGGATCGTGTTCAACGTTGAAGACACAGGGGTGGGGATTCCGCTTCTTGCACAGGATCGTGTTTTCACGCCGTTCATGCAAGCTGACAGTTCTACTTCGAGGAATTATGGTGGCACTGGGATAGGATTGAGCATAAGCAAGTGCTTGGTGGAGTTGATGCAAGGCAGCATGGACTTTGTCAGCCAACCTGGTATCGGAGCTACATTCAGATTCTCGGTAGTGTTCAAAAGAGGGGAAATGAAAATGCCGGAGGCCAGATACCCGCATATAAGTCCAAAGCATTCTCAGATGGCGCGGCTGACGCCGTGCTTGAAGAATATGCGGGCACTTGTTGTTGACGGGAGGCCTGTAAGGTCACAGATAACGAGATACCACTTGCAAAGACTGGGAATGCAAGTTGAAGTCGTAAATGATATACCGGCAGCTTTGTCTGGGGGTGCGAACTCAAGGTAAGATACTCGGTGGTTGTTTGCTTTTGTCCAAACACTGACGGATGCTCTTGTTTTGTAGAAGCCTTGATATGGTGCTTGTCGACAAAGACTCCTGGGGGCCGGGTTCCGGACTCGTGGTTCCTCAAAAGTTGAAGGACGCGGGAGGAAGGTTTAAGAATGCGAAGTTTATCCTACTTGCGGGTTCGGCGATTGATAACGAGCCTCTGAAAACTGCTCCGTCCGGCTTCATTGCTACACATCACAAACCTGTCCGAGCAAGCTCTTTTGCAACTTTCCTGGAGAAAGTTTTCGGCTTTGGCAGTAAAAGATTGAACGGCAGGGAGATTTCGCAGGGGTCGAGGTTGCACAGTCTCTTATCTGGGAAGCAGATATTAGTGGTTGATGACAATAAAGTCAACAGGCGAGTTGCTGCCGGTGCTCTCACCAAGTATGGTGCTCGCGTTGAATGTGTCGAGAGTGGCAAAGCAGCGATTGCAAGACTTCAGCCATCCCACGAGTTTGACGCATGCTTTATGGACGTCCAAATGCCCGAGATGGACGGGTGGGTAGTATTTCATTTTCCTGTTTGTCGTAAATGACGTCTTGTGTCCTTTACTCTTGTGCAGCTTTGAAGCAACTAGAAAGATTCGGGAAGCTGAGGGACACGATTGCAAGTGTCGCCTCCCTATTCTGGCAATGACAGCGGACCTCATCCAGGCCACCCGGGACGAATGCACCAAGTGTGGTATGGATGGTTACGTATCGAAACCGTTTGAAGAGGAGCAGCTTTACAAGGCCGTCGCCAAGTACTTCGAGTCTTCGGCAAAACCGAATGATCTCAAAGGCAAAAGCGAATGATCTCAAAGGGCCTTGAGGTGCAGCAGGCTTTGGAGGAAAGCTAATGATTTTGACGCCATACCGGGCGACAGGGTGGAGGTAAAAAGTGTGAGCACTCCCACTGGAATGAATCTAATCGTTCGTTTACAGAATCTCCTCGGGTAGTTTCCTGCTCTGGAGCAGGATACTCGAAGCGATGACAACATCAAGGTGAAGTCTAGGGATTTGTATATTCTATTGACGTGATTTCCAGTGCACAACCAAAGAACTGTAGGGAATGCACTGAGGCAGCAATTGCGCGAGTGTATATACTCCAATAACATACCGGTTTTGGCGTCTCAATTCTCGTCTAGTTCTACACAGGAAGTGGGCTTCAAAGCTGTTCGAGTACTCTGTACACCAAGACTCAAGTTTGACGACTCTACCTGACCCGCAAGCAACAGGTACCCACTGTGATCTAGAAAATACTTCGCAGCTTGAACAGCTTGAGAAACCTGACTCTAGCTCTTAAAGGCTCCCAGCAAGCACGTCCATTCCAGAGCAGTGGGAACGATGGTGGAGAGAAGCTCTTGTGCATCACTCGGATGTCCGGCACGGCAGGAGAGGTCGAGCATGCAGCAGTAGTGGTGCTTGTTGGGCGACACTCCAAAGTCCACGCTCACCGACCCAAAATGGTCTCTGTCGTGAAGCAACATCCCTTCGTAACTACAGAACAGAACTGAAGTTGATATCATCCGGCAGCTCGGCAACTTTGAGCTCGGCAAAGAGATCAAAAGCTTCGGTGGTGTGGCCATTTTGGGCGTAGGCAGCGAGCAGGGAATTCCAGGAACAGATACGAGGCTCGGGTGCCCAGCAGAAGTTCTGTGCAGCAAGGCCGAGGTGGCCGTTCCGAGCATCCGTCACGGCAGTCCACAAGACAAAAATCTCCGGCATTGGAAGAAGCAGACGTACGCCGAGAGCATCGCGTTCCAGCTGGTGGAGTCCCGCTGCGGCATTCCATCGAAGATTTCCCGGGAGAGAACGAGCCCAAGCTTGCGTTAAAGAATGCTAGCTCAAGATGTGGGCATATGCTCCAAGCATGGGGATCGTTGTGGCATATTCTCTAGCATATTTCTAGCTTCAATGCACAATCATCACTCTCCACGAGCTGGAGTTGCCATGAAAAGCATATTCCGTGCTGCCACTCATTCCACGAGGACGGCAGGTCTTTTGATCGGCATGGTATGAGATGCCTCTATTTTGTTGTCCACTGGATTTTATGGGATAGAGGATCTAATCAAGCAGCAGAATGGCTGGGTGATTGATTTGGTGGCAAGAGGCATCACTAGGAATATGATTAAGCATGGGACTTGCTCTCACTTGCTGCAACCAAGGTTGACCATTGAACGCAAAGGCATTTGTATTGTCACATTTAGTCGGAATGTGGGCAAGTAACAAATTGAGTAAAAACAAAATAATAACATTGGTCCTTTGTTCTGTATTTTGTTCTTTCTGACTATATTTATATAAAATCAGGTGTAATAACTAAATTTATGGGCTATTTTATTTTTTTTCTTTGGCTCCCCTTTAATCTGAAAAATTTTGTAGGCTAAAATTTCACTGTAGTTTCAATTTTAACATTTAATTATTCTTTCAGGTAAAAGTTAAATGAGATTTTATTGATACTTTTGATATTGAAACAATGAAACTTGAATAATTTAATGATTCAAATGAAAGCTGAAGTTGGCAATTTGAAGTAATTTATGAGCCTTTCAAAGATAAAATATCAACTATTATTCTTAATCATTGTGTTGGTAATAATAATGGAAAGATGGTAAAAGGAGTGATTTTCACATATCATGTCATACTGTAACAATAAGTATAACTCTTGCTAATAAAGTAAAATTATATGCAATTTATCTTAAATTTGATGGAAATGAGAATTTCTAAAAATTCATTCTAAATGATATTATATTAAATCAAAATAGCTATGTTAAATTTGAAAATTAATATAAAATAAGACTTTTTATCTGACTAGTCCAAAAAATATTAAAATTATCAAAACATTTATTCATCTTCGTAACTAATGAGTAGTTCTTTAATATGGGAAATTTGAAAATAAAAATATAAACATATTTATATTACTATATTTTTAGTAAAATAATTTAATAATGATAAAATCCAACATCTTTATATTTTACATACATTCAACATTTTTCTGATTTAATTCTATTCAATGCTTAAATTCTATTTTTCCTTTATGATGAGATACATAAAATGTTTCTTTCATATTTAAGTTTTATATATAGAGTATTAACTTAATTTTGAATTACCTTTAACTGTTAGGGGATAGATATTTTATATATTACATATATAAAAACTTTATTCACTAAGAAAAGGAAAATAATTTTAAATTATTTTTAGTATGGATATTTTTTAATTTCTTGACATGAATTTATACATTTTATTATATTTAATCATAAAAAAAGTGAGATGAAAAACAATTATATTAAATGACAGAATTAAAATTTATAATGGTTTATACATCAATTCACTTGTTTAAATACAAGAAAAGATTTATTTAATATTATTTAATTTAATTTATAATTAGAAGAGATAATAAAATTTTCTCAAAAAAGAGTATTTCAATTTTTATATACTTAAAACAACTTGTACTAAAAAGAAATAAACTAGTGATATTAAACTGGGAATAAAAATGTTTTTGATTGAAAATATATTAAACACTTACACCATCAATAAAACTTTATAATATTTTGAATTAAAATTCTGTAAACTATGTATGTTCGAAATAATTAAAAATTTACCCCTTACCATCAATTTAAATACTAATAACAATTTGAATAAATGAACTTATCTACATATATTAATTAGTGTGAGGTCCATACCACATACTATTATTAGCATAATAGGATTTTAATAGGTGTCTGATTAATTTCAATCTAAACCACTTGCTTCTAAAGGTTTTGGGCAAATTGAATATACACATTTCTATATTCCATACACTCACATTGGTAAAAATAAGGGATTATTACCAAAGAGTGCTTGAATTTGTGTTTTTGGTTTAGACCTAACTTTTATATTATTTAGAGTTCTTTCTTTTTCATTTCTTCCTTTTCACTTTTTTTAAAAATTTTCATTCAACTTCTTGGTAGAACATTATACCCTTTGCAATAGCCTCTTTTTCCTCCTCTTCTAATTCTAGAACAACAATTGGTGTAATTCTTTAATATTATTTAGTTATAATTGATCTATTAAATTTAGTTGCATATGGCGGAATTTCTTCCATAGGATTTCTAAGGATGACATATGTTATTGGTTCAATAATTTTATAGTGATTGCCACATGTCATTCTGAGGATGATACTTGGCATCTGAATGAGTTTCTTATATATTTCTAAGAGATGATATTGCAATGGTATAATGGTTTAAACACAACCACTTATGTAAATTAGAGTCTTCTATTAGCTACCATTGTACCATTGTAATGTTGTCTTTTTGGAGACATATGGGAAACTCACATATGTCCAATATCATCTCAAAAATGATAAGTGGCAATCATTATAAAATAATTGAACCAATAATACACATCATCTTTAGAATTAGGATTCCAATTTGAGTTTGCCTTCCAGCAATTGCATCATCCCAATCGAAGGTTGTTAAGTCAATTATGCAATTTAGTGTTTGATTCTAGAGTCTCTTACTTTATGTAAAGTGAAAATATATTACAACAGATTAAGTTAAGTATGTTATGGTTAACATTTTATGAAAATCTTGTAGGACTTATATATGCACTTGCCCCAGCCAACCTAAGGGTTCACTTTGCATTCGTTCATTTAGTATTCACTTTCTAAATTTAGTTTTATAACAAGAGGTCTTTATTATCCTCTTCGTATTAGCTGACATGGGTTTGAAATTATCTTCTATTGCTCATCTTATTGCCATACATTACCATCTATATTTGCATTATGTAGTAGAATCAATGTTCATTCTTTATGGCAACAATTATGCACATGTGTGTATACAAGATGAGGTGCCTTATTGTGAATATGGGTGATCTTGAATTTGAGCTTCAATCATTACAAGTGTTGCCAAGTTAGAGTTTTAACCTCATCTTTAATATAGATTAGTTACACCCTAATCATGCTAAATGTGACTTTGAGGCTTTTCCCCCTTATTTCATATTTTTTTATATTTCTTCCATTCCTTTCATTTTTATATTTTTACCTTTGTTTCCATCATTTTTATCTCCCCAAAACTTCCTACTGTGTTTCTTTTTCATTCTTCTATTTCCTTTCCAAATACTTTATATAGTCTTTATGTTAAGTGGTTGATTGGTTTAAATAAGAGTATGCTAATCTTTTTGACTTTGATTTGTTATTTAAGATTGCAATGTATCAACCTATTTCAATTGAGGATGTTTGTCCGATCAATGTTCTTATTCAATGTCGGTCACCAAAGAAGATTAAGATGGTACAAACAAATTTTTAGAAGATATTAAAGAACTGTGTTATTTCAAAATCTCAAAGTCCACTACTCTAATGACTTTTTAGCAAATTGTCAAGACCCCCAACAAGATCAAGATTAAAAAATGCAGAAGACAAAGAGAAAAGCTAGTGGAGATGAAGAAAAAGCTTTAAACTGGCATTGATTCAGATTGTGGAGAAATGGAACAAGGCTAACCTATATATACTATAGGTTGATGAAGCTCCACCACTCTTGGATCGAGGACAGCCTAAATATAGTTGAGGTTGAAGAGGTGCCATGTCATCATCAGGAATGTGGTTCGAGAATCAGGAATCGTATAGGAAATCAAAGAGTCAGGAATAGGGAAATATTTCAAGAGTTAGGAATGTGGTTTGCAGGTCAGGAATCTGGTGAGAGTCAGGAATGTGGCAAGAATTGGGGGATTCCTGACACAAATGATGCATGAGGTTCTTTGCGATATGTCAAAACTACCAACTTTATCGATAATGTATTTATCCACTCAAAGGGGATATTGAGAGGAGCATATCCATGATGCTTATAAGGTGTTGAATTAGTTGTAGAAAATTAATTTAAAGCTGAAGTGGTAAAAATTTATATTTAGGACCAAAGACATAACTTATTTTAAATATTGCATTTTTTAGGAAGTTTTGCAAATTGATCCTAACAAACTTGTGGCTGTTTTCTACTATAAAATGTGTTAATAATGTGCAACACGTTCTAGCAAGGTGTAATATCTTAGTTGTTTTATTGATTATTTTTCTAATTGTATTTCACTATTACAAGTGTTGTTGAAGTTATCAACATTATCTTTGATTTTTTTTGAGGATTATTAAGGATTTGTAAATCTTAAAGAGATGTTCCTTGAAACTTTAGATATATAACTTCAGGGCTGTTTATCATTTGAGGAGTTTTATAATTTATGTTGAAGCCCTTTTTCAAGCTCCTCTCCCTTTTTCATTCTCTTTCATATTCTTATTAGTCTAGTATCAATGAATTTTCTAATAAGGATTCTATGCCATTAGCTGTTGCTATACTTGATATTTAGTGTCCACAAGGTGCAGAACTAAATTTATATTTTCTTAACAAGGTTTATGAGGCTGAAAAGTTTGAGTTATTTTGTATTAAGTTTGAAAATCCTACATCATTTGCTAATAATTTATTGTTTTGGCTACATTCTTAGTATTATCTTAAGAATTATATTATGAGAACTAATAATTTATGGTTTGTGGTGCCTTTGACCTTTATTCCACGTTTTCTTTATGTTTAACATAACTTTTCTATTCTAGGGGTGCATATAAGACATTATCATTTGATTGAGGTATTTCTATTAGTTTGAGATGCGATGTGAATAGTTTGGTAGATGGTTTATTCAGACCTTCAAAGGGATAATCTTAAAGTTTATAAACTTTTAACATTTGAATTGAGATGGTTATTTGTCATCTTTTCAGTATGTATTTATCATAGGGTTACTAAGTTATATAGGTGCTTCATCATATAAACACTTATATGCTCATGATCCAATATTGCTAACAAATTTAAATTTACCTTTATGATTCCCTGAGACAATAATGGCACTATAACTTTTATTATCATCCACTTGTAAAATACAAAGTGAATGATTTAATGTTGATTCATGTTTTCAATCTTACAATATATAATTTGTTTAAGAGGCTTTTTGCTCAATGGATTGAGTGTTATGGCAAGTTGGACCACAAGTTAATGAGGTTCAATACAATATTCAATAAACTAATCCTCTATAAATTGTGTATATACAACAATTAAAGTGCTTTGTATAAAGGGATTAAGAATAAATTACATCATCTACAAATCTATTAATGCCTTCTTTTAATGTTCTTTTTCCAGATTCTAACTTATTAATTAAAGAACATTAATTACCTTCCATGAGGAGAGGATGATATGAGGTGTTACATACTATTATTAGTATAGTGGGATTTTAATAGTTAATGGATTGGTTTTAATCTGTTCTAGCTAGTCAAATATGTTTATTTTTTTATTTTATACACTCACATAAGTTTTATTAATCAATTACTTGATATTTTAGTATCAAATATAATTGTAGATTTAAAAAGTTGGAAAATAATTATAATTTTAAAAACCACTAATTAATGGAGGTCACATTTACAAGTCTAATCCAATTTGTTCCTCTTTAACTTCTTAAATTGTCCCTGGAAATTCCAAAGTGTTAAACTTATTTTTAAAATGTTACTTGATGTAAGATGAGCCACCAACCACATCAACAAGCTAAAAGTACAGTAAATGCACAAACAAAACAATGTACACCTTTGTTAATAATAACAGGATTTTTTGTCTAAATCCTTAGACCTAACTTCTGTTGGGTGAGGCATGAATCTCTTGGAATCTGACAAACTCATTGAGAGATTTGATCTACATAGTTGATGGGATTAAATCAAAGGACCTTTCATCATGGATTTTCCTCCCTCCACTGCTATGCCCGCCATCCCCACTGCCACGAGGCCAGGTCGATCTTTGATGCTATGCCACACCACAGCATTGCAGCCTGGAATATGCTTGTCACGGCATATATCAAATCAGGGCATCTGCATGCTGCGAAGATGGCCTTTGACGCAGCCCCAGTTAGAAGCATTGTCACGTGGAATGCCATTTTGGCAGCATATTCCCAGTCCGGAAGTGTCGATGTGGCAAGGCATCTCTTTGATGAAATGCCAATGTGGAATCTGATATCGTGGACGACTCTGCTGGTGGCATATACCCAGAACGGGCATTTGGAAAGCGCAAAAAATCTTTTTGATGCTTTGAAAGAGGCTGATCGAGACCTTGTAGCATGGAACGCAATGCTTGCCGGATATGCGAAGCTCGGAAAAACCAAAGAAGCGTTTGATTTGTTTCAAAAGATGCCATTGCAGGATCTTTTCTCGTGGAACACTATTCTTTCTGCCAATGCCCAGAAAGGAAACCTTCATACAGTGGAAGAGATCCTCTCTTCAATGCCTATGCTTAGCCTGGTTTCCTGGAACTCTGCCTTAGGAGCATATGCTCGTTTTGGAGCTTTGAATCAAGCAAAAGACCTCTTCAAACAATTGCACCAGCATGATCTACTCTCCTGGAACTTGAGGCTCTTGGCATATGCTACAAACAGGCATCTTGAAGAAGCCAAGGGCTTGTTTGATTTGATGCCGCAGCGCGACGCCAGCTCTTGGACGGTGATAATTGCATTGTACGGTGAATACGGCCTAGTCCATGAAGCCAGAAATATGCTAGAGGATATGCCACAGCATGACGTACCTGCATGGAACGCCATGCTTGGAGCATATGCCCAAAACGGGCATCTTGAGAAAGCTTTGTTAGCATTCTTTAACGAGGCACCGTGTTGGAACCTTGTTTCATGGACTGTGATTTTATCCCTGCTCGTAGAGACTGGAAGATTCAAGCAAGCTTTGGAGTTCTTCCATTCGATGCCAGAGAGAGACATCGTTTCGTGGAACATAATGCTGGCTGGTGCTGCAAACCGTGAAGACAAGATAGTTCTCTTCTATCAAATGCCGCAGCACAACCTCGCAACCCTGTGGATTATGGGAAAGATCGAAGACGTCGGCCAACAATACCTTCCCCGTGAGAGCTTTGCGTCCCAAACTGCGTCCTTGATCTTCCTCCTCCACAAAGCAAGCCTGGAGCAAGCCAAGTTCGTGTTCGACAGCATGGAGCTCCGAGACCTCGGTTCCTGGACGGCCATGCTCGTTGCCTACGCTCAAGCCGGGCTCGTCGATCTCTCTAGGGAAATCTTCGATGGAATGCCGCAGCGGGACTCCACCAGCTGGAATGCGATGCTCTCGGCCTATTCCCAAAATGGTCTTCTCTTCGAGGCCAAAGTGATCTTCTTCCAAATGCCGGAGAGAACTTTCGTCTCGTGGACTGTCATGACAAACGCCTATGCTCTCAACGGGCATCTCGGCCTTGCTGCCCAGAGCTTCAGCTGGACACCTGAGCCTCGTATCTGTTCCTGGAATTCCCTGCTTGCTGCCTACGCCCAAAACAGCTACACCACCGAAGCTTTTGATCTCTTTGCTGAGCTCAAAGTTGCCGAGCTGCCGGATGATATCACCTTCAGTTCTGTTCTGGTTGCCTGTAGCCACGAAGGGAAGTTGCTTTACGGCAGGGACCATTTTGGGTCAATGAGTGTCGACTTTGGAGTGTTGCCCAACAAGCACCACTACTGCTGCATGGTTGACCTCTTCTGCAGAGCCGGACATCCAAGTGATGCACAAGAGCTTCTGTCCACTATGCCTTTTGTTCCCACTGCTCTGGAATGGACGTGCTTGCTGGGAGCCTGTAAAAGATACAGTCAGGTTTCTCAAGCTGTTCAAGCTGCAAAGTATTTTCTAAATCAGAGTAGTGGAGGGTACTTGTTGCTTGCGGGTCAGGTTGAGTTATCAAACTCGAGTTTTTGTATGTAGTTGAATAGTTAAGTCCACTTCTAGAACCTGTGAATAACAAATTTAAAACCAATATATTATTATTGCACAATTCAGTATAGTCTTAATCACAATAATAGTATTTTGAGATGTTAAATATTTAATAATAATTAAATTGCAATCTATGAAGATTCAACTTGTTTTTAAATGTAATTTTGCAATTATAATATATCTTTGTAAATTCCTTTACTTATTTAAGAATGCACCAACAAGTTTCAATTATTTATTTATTTATTTACCTTGCGCTTGTAAATAGAAGCTGTGACTTTTATCCATTAAAATTATCATTGTTACAAATTATTTTTGCACACTGTCAAAAGGTCAAAGATTTATTATATTATAATATATATTATAAAATGCTACCTGAACTTATTTTTTATTGAAATTTATTTTAATAATTTAGAATAAAATAATTATTATATTAAAAATACTATATAATATTTTAATTGCAATAAAAGACACAACAAATCAGTTTTTTTTTAAAGACTGATATTTTATTTTCTACACCTTATATATTCTTAAACACAATTTAATATACCAGGTCAAATTTTTATGTAATAAGAAAACACTTTTTTAGCTTCAATGCAATTTTCCTAAATAATTATGACTAGTGTATTATAATCTTAATATCTAGTGTAATTATGTTTTGAAAATCTTGAAGGTAATATTACAGTATATTAACAACCTTGAATAACAGCAAGGTAATTGCACTGAAATTTCAAATCATACCCTTTAGTATAGCACTTTAAATAGCTAACCTTCAAATTAATTATATGGGATATACCAATTAAAATGTGAGTATAGCTTTTATTATAAATCACTCTGTGAGTGTTCGAGATATAGAAATAAATATATTAATTAGGGTTTATATATACAAGAATGGATGGATGGACTAGATTCAATCCTAAATAGATGGTCCATATCTTATAGTATTATAATTAATGTATAATCTAGCTAGAGTATTTTATATATATATACATTGTGTTCATCCTCATTCTGCCATCTATGTTTGGCTTCACTTTACTATCATATTCATTTGGCCTCATTACGTCAAGGCTAGATGTTCTATTTTAACTTATAATGCTCGTTCTTACTTCATAATTCATATCAATCGTCTATTTATCCTCATTCCATTGTTAAAGCCGGACTCCCATCCATCCCTTCTACCCCCTCTTTCAAAGAAAAAAAATTTAAAATGTCTAGACATAAAGGAGAAAGTAAAAAAAAGAAAGGAAGAAACATTATAGAAGAAGAAAAAGAGGAGAAAGAAGCAACAGAAGAGGAGGTTTTAACAATTGTTAAAATAGACATATGGAGAAAAGAAGGAAATATATTCAAAGTTTGGAAAATAAAAGATTTATTGTGATAAAATACTTTAGCTTGCATAAGATATGTATGAGATTCATATTAGTAAACTTCCTCAATACATAATTCAACACTTGAAAAAGTAAAATTAATAGAAAAGCATACACTCTCAAGGGAACACATAAACCCCTTAGTAGCAATAATAAAATAAAAGCTCTTAATAGCACTCATAACTAGGGACATGCACTTAACCCAAACCTCTAGTCAAAGTGATTCAACCCTTGGAATAGGGGAATACTTAATATCAGAATTGATCAAAAACTACCAAAGAAACAAAAACAAGATTTTCAGCTATACATTATATGCTCAACATCTAAATTAGTATGAGAAGGATAAAAAACACTCAACTCAACACCAAATTAAAAATGAGAATCATAAAAATTAAAAATGGTTAATGTGCCAAAATAAGGAAATTGCAGATGAGAAGGTGGCTCAAGCCAAAAAATAAAAAAAGGTTGGGAAAGAGTAGAAGGTAAGGAGAAAGGATTAAATGGCAAATTAAACGAGTAACATTTACTTCCAACTCATCTCCAAACTATCTTCATAATAATCAAGTTCCTATCACAATCTAAAATCCATTTGAGCTAGTAAACATTGTCTTCCCATAAACTCGATTTACAAACATTCTCCAAGAATTAGATTGTATTATTTATAACTTACTAATCAATATCATAATTATGCTCCATACCAATAAGAGATGTCAAAACACTAAGAACAGAATAAGCTGTGTAATTACATCTTATGAAAGTTGGAGATAAGTACACACCAAGGATAAGTGCAACACTAATATGATTATACCCTATGGCATTAAGAGTTCAATCCAATGGAGTAGCATCAGTAGCCTCAAATGACATACTCTCTAATTGATGATGGTGTGGCATAGTAGAAGAAGAGAATGCAATGAAGATTAGAAGAAATAATATATCTAAGCATAGCAATAACTAGAATTCTAAATTTTGCAAAAAACTAATATAGATATAAATCTAAAAGAGAATGAAGAAATAAACACAATCTCGAACATTAAAGTAAATCACTACCAAAAAGTTTTACCTTTTGATAAATTGTAGTGCCTCTCTCCTCCACCAATGTGAGTGCTCAGGATATAGGAATAAATATATTAATAAAGGTTTAAACCACTATTTATATATAAGAATACATCTCAAATTCAATCCCAAATGGATGGTCTATATACTATAATACTATAATTAATGTATTACCTAGCTAGGGTACTATATACATGTATTTACAAACCTTACAACTAAAATTTTAAACTTTTTTTTTACATATTTTCTATAATACTTTTTAATATGAACTATATTTAGTTAGTGTTATTTTATACTAGAATATAATGAAGCTCTAGAAGTAAATAAACAACTAAAAAGGGATTACTTCTGGTAAGTTCTTGTTAATTCTCTTTACTGCCCAGTTCCTTTATCAAATAAAAATTTTAAGATAGTGAAGTAAATACTTGCCATAAAGTCAATATTCTCAATTAAAAATTCTGATGCTTTC
>NW_003314338.1:744254-833994 GCF_000143415.4 Selaginella moellendorffii
ATATATATATATATATATATATATATATATATATATATATATATATATATATATATATATATATATATATATATATATATATATATATATATATATATATCATGGTTGTAATTTGCACCTAGTAGATTAAAAGCTTAACTAATTTATTTATTAACAAATCTTGTGTCTTAGTGTAACCTTATGAGAATCATCTTACCAATTGAGTGCACAAATTGCAAAAATTTAGACCGTAGGTGGAGAAATGCCCCATCACTGGCTTGTTTTGGAGAATTCTTGCTGATTCTTGGTGGCCATTTTCATATTTGTGGAAATAAGTTTATTATGCAGTTCCAGTGAAAAATGTTTTTGGTTGTGTATGAGCCACTAGACATACTAACAATCAACAATGCTATTACATTGATTGTTGTATGGATTTGCAACTATCAACAGCATTGAAATAAGGTGGTTTGATAGAGATCAAACCACCAATAGCCAATTGTCGCAAGGCTATACAAAACTTTATTGGAGTATAGCTAGATGGTGAGCCGTTTAAATAACTTTTCTTGCAGGACTCTTGGCTTTGATAAAACTCATGTTTCACACCAATGTTTTTGAGAGGTTTGCTGGAGAGGCCAGGCTAAAATGGTAGAGCTACTGGCTAATGAACTTCAAGTGTAGGACATAAAGTTCTTCGAGGATATTCTAAGAACATTCTGCTAATTGCAAGCCTCTGCAACGAGTATATTCTGTCAAACAGAACACGAGCCCTAATTCTCTGGAGGGCACGCGATGGGGCTCGCGAAGACGCTGCTTGGGCCGACTTTCAACTATTTTGCCAGGCGCTACAAGGCCAATGTGGAGAAGGAGCTCAGGAAATTCGGTAAGCGCCTAGAAAATCGAAACCCTTGTCAAGGAATGGCGGCTGTGTTCTTCAGCTTTTCCTTTTTTCTTTTCGGTTCTTAGTTGTGCTCCTGCTTCTAGGGCTGAGATACGATGACCTGCTGGATCCAATGGGGGATCCAGACCTGGAGGAGGCATTGAGCCGCCTCCCACAGCACGAGCTGGACTTTCGAAACCAGCGCCTCAAGCGCGCCATGGACCTCTCGATGAAGCACACCCACCTCTCCAAGGAAATGCAGGTATTCTCGAAGAAAAAAAAGGATTTTTTTCGAGGAGCCGAAGCTTAGCTCTCTTTCTTTGTTTCTTTCAGGCGAAGCAAACTCCATTCCTGCCATACGTGCAGGATCAGCTCCAACAGGTATTCTTCCTTTCCTTGTTTTTATATGCGTCGAAAAGCTCCTTGTTTTCTCGTTTTCGTTTTGTTTGTTCTATCTTCCTTTTTATTTTTCTTTCCTTTGGAAACACAGATATCCTTTCTCTCCTTGAGCTCTTGGAATTGTTTTCTCGTTATCGTTCTAGCTGTTTGTTCTAACTTCCTTTTTCTTTTCTTTTTTCCTTGGAAACACAGGTGAGAGCCGAGCGCAAGGAACGCGAAGCCTTGGGATCCGACGTTCCATACACTCGCGCGATCTAGTCCTCTGGGCATCGACAAGAAGAAAAGGATCAAAGCACTCGTACTGTTTTGGACAAATAATGTGTGTTTCTTTCGACATACCGAGGAGGTAACATTCAAGCAAAGTTCGATCTAATGTATTCCCGGTCTTGCTCAAAAGCCTGGCTCGTATAGCTCGCAGTAGAGTGGGCCTTTTGGAATCGAATCGTGCCACCACTGCCCACTGCTAAGTGCTGCGACGAGTGCTCGAAGATAAGCTCGAAAGCAAGCTCGACGACAAAGATCTCGCGAGACAAAGAAGCGTCCTTAAACAAAAGCTCTCTCTCGATCGAGCGTAACGGGCCAGGCGAGAGAATCAAAAGTTGCGAGGCCGGCTCGATCCAGACAGATGGTTCTCCTTGTTTGCAGCACAAGCACGCACTGCTTCCCTCCATTGTTTCGTGGAGCGTGCAGTGCAAATTCGCTGCCAGCCATAGCCATAGCGACGAGAGCAAAGCAAGAACAAAAAAGAAAGCGAAGAAAAGTTGCGAAGTTGACGCATGGATTTGTCACCAAGCTCTCGGCAGCCAAATGTTTGGAAGTTTCTTCCCCGAAGTTTTTCGTGTCTCGGGGCTTGGAAAAAAAATAAGTTTTCTAAGTGTGGGAAGGTTCTCTCGTATCGTGGCATTCTTTTAGCATTTTATTCTTCGTGCTTAGGAACAGTACTGTGGACCTAGTGTGGCCGCCACGCGCCTTTGGGCCCACTAGGCCACGTGGAGCCTTCACCGCCTTTGGATGCCAGTGCCCGGCACACGCCCTGGACCACATCCGTGCCGCCACGCCAGCCCTATTCTGGGGTTTATATAGTGACACGCATTCGTTGTGGTATTCCTTGCTCACTTTTCTCGCGGTCTCTCTATTTCTCTTTCTCTTCATCGAGTGATCGATCCATCGATCGATCGCTAGGGCAGATCGATGGCGCCGAATGTTACCAGTCCAGCCGTGGACGGCGCCCTGGAGGCGGGGCTTTTGGATCGCGATGACAAGCACAGGCTGAGGGATCACGGCGGCGATGGTGATTCCAGCTCCGATGGCGGCGAGCATGTGGAGCGGCACTTCATGGCCGGGGAGATCGTCCGCGACGCGGTGATGGGCGCGTCGGATGGATTGACGGTGCCTTTCGCGCTGGCGGCTGGATTATCGGGCGCCAGCGTCCCGTCGCTCGTTGTCGTCACGGCGGGGCTCGCGGAGGTCGCGGCTGGAGCGATCGCCATGGGATTGGGGGGGTATGATCGATCGAAATACTTTTTCTTTTCCTTGGATTCTATGGAGCTAATGTTTTCTTGCTCTTCTTCTTTGTCGCAGGTACTTGGCTGCCAAGAGCGAGGCCGATCACTATGAGAAAGAGAGAAAAAGGGAAGAGGAAGAGATCGAGCGCTCTCCTGAGACAGGTATTCTATTCTATACCCTTTTCCTTCTGTATAGACCTTGACACAGATTGCTCGCTTTTGCTTTTCTCTTCTGGTTTTTCCAGAAGCCGAAGAAGTTGCGGAGATTCTAGCAAATTTTGGTCTCATGCAAAGCGAATACGAGCCAGTCGTGGCAGCGCTGAGGAAGCGCCGGGACGCATGGGTGGATTTTATGATGAGGTACTCAGCGATCTCTTCCTCTCTTTTCTTGTTGCTTTCTCTCTTCCAAGTTCCAGCCAGAGCAGTCCTGTTGATCTTCCCAGCAACTAGAACTTCAGTTAGCTCCACAAATCTCCTCTAGATTACTCATTCCTCCATAGCAATAGCGATCCCTCCTGATTCCCTACCATTCCATCCTCTCCAGAAACCAACAGCAACTAGATTGCCTGATCCCATTCTTCCAAGTTCATGCACAACTTTACCTCTGTGCGTAGATTCGAGCTGGGATTGGAGAGGCCGGAGCCAGGCAGAGCCATGAGGAGCGCGGCGACCATCTCGCTGGCGTACGTGGTGGGAGGGATGATCCCGCTCCTCCCTTACATGCTACTCTCGGAAGTGTTTATGGCACTCAAGGTATCCGTGGGCGTGACGCTGCTGGCGCTGTTCGTGTTTGGCTACGTCAAGGGGCTCTTCACGGGGTCGAGGCCTTTTCGCAGTGCGCTGCAAACGACGTGTATAGGTGCGCTCGCCTCCGCCGCTGCTTTCCTCATTGCTCGGGCCGTGAGCAAGTAGACCAGGTGCTCGGTAGTCACTGGTAATGGAAGTAACACGTAGATTTCTGTCTGCCTTTTCCAAGCTGATTCGAGTCAGATTTTTCTCAAACCTCAAAAGAGCTAATCACGCTGGAAATGTGAATTGCTTAGACCATTCTCAACCTTTTACAATAGTCTTTTTAAAAAACAATGAGAGAACTTTTAAGGGTGGTTATAGGAATTCTCTCTCTCTCTCTCTCTCTCTCTCTCTCTCTCTCTCTCTCTCTCTCTCTCTCTCTCTGTCTATTTGATAAAGCTAATGAATTAGACATTAATTAACTTTGAAGGCCATGGCACTATACAAAACCAATTATTTTTAATAATCAATCACAAACTAGGGATCTGGTTGTAACTCATTATCTAAACTTTGAAGACAAGTTTAGGTTTGTCCATCTGCAGATAGCGCTGCTCCTACAGAGAGCGTTAGGTTCTACTACGAGCGGAATAGAATCCAGGACAGCAGTGGCAAGATGATGCGCTGAGAGCCTCGCGGTGACAACGTCCCCAAGTTGCTGTGCGCCGTCTCCCAAGACCATCGCCTTGTGGTCGCTCGCACCACAAAGCTTAGAAGGGAATCCCTTTGTCAACCGGTGGGAGGAGATCCCCTACTTGGACATGGGGGACTCCTTCTCTTCTCGAGGGTGTTCCTCTTGGCCACTGGCGAGCAGGAGTTCAAGGTTGTAGTGTGGTTTGTGAAGGGCAACGTCTACACCTTCATTCGCGGCCAGGCGGAATGGTGTCAAGCCAACTGCGTTGACTGTGACTTGTGCAGCGCGCCCGGCTTGTTTGGATTTAAAGTATCGCAGGTATGTTGAATTTGATGTGGCAAGCAACACGATCACGTACAACGATCTCGGTCTCTATCTCTCGGACCGTCAGCCCGTCCGCCTGGCGAGCTGGAGGGGAAAGCTCTACGTGGTGTTGATGGATAGCAAATGCAATATGTTTGTGGTTAAGGAGATTTGTGCCGAGACGGGTGAGGAGATTGCGGTGGTGAGAGATTTGCCATTGTATCTCAAGTTTGCTGGTCAAGCGCGTAACCTGTTGAATTTTTATGGAATTATGTTGCACAAGTTGGAATATTACGAATTTCATATGATTTAGATACAGGTAGGTGGGCATGTAATACACCTCTTATCTGTTGCTATGAAAAAATTTGCTGCTTGGTTTTCTTTATTTAGTATTTTCGAATAATCCAGTTGATCAATAATTATAAACATGTTTATAATTTGTAAATCAAGATTAATAACCATAGATTAAACAAGAATATACTAAGAAGTGTTTAGGAAAGTTTAGAAATTATAAATACAAGATTCATCCCAAATATATTTTAGTTAAGTAAACCAATAATCCTTTCAAGTGGTTAACTTTCTACTTGAGATAATCTTTAAAGTACTGTAATTTAAGTTTACAAGGAGAAACAGAGAAAAGAAAATGATTAATATACACAAAATCCCCATTCAAAGTAAACCAAGGAGAGGAGTAAAACGGGAAAACAAAGCCACAAAGCCGTGTGTGGGAGAATATAAGAAAAAAAATGCCTCTCTCTCTCTTGCTCTCAATCACTTACTTTTGAGATTTCTCGTTGTTATTGTTGCTGCTTGGCAGAAGACAATGACTGCCTCTGTAGCTGCTGCTGCTGCTGCTGCTGTGGCGATGGAGTCACAAGCTCGCCATTGATGGAGCCCCGGAGCGCCGGGACTCTGACCGCAAGCGTCTTGTACAGCCTTGCGTACCTTGCTCGCGTTCCATCGGCAGTCCGCGCGAGAGCTAGCTGACACAGGGCCTCTGGAAGCGGCGACAGCACCTCTCGCATCTCGTCCAGTGACAGCCCCGCCAGTGCCGCTGGAACCGGGACGGGAGCCACGGTCTCTCGCCCCGACTTGTCACCCAGGCTTGCCTGCGCTCGCACCACCAGCTCCAGCGATGGCGTAGCGCCGCACTTGATCACGAACGGCGTCGCCGTGCCGTTGTTGAACTGGAGAACGCTCCACTGCTGGACTCCCAGGTCGGAGGTGGCGTCACCCCAGTCGGATGACGAGGAGAGCTCCCCGGGGACTGGGATCTCGTCCGAGGATAGCCGGCTTCTCGAGTGGTTCGCCATTGTATCCGGTTGTTCTTCCACCGACTGGAAAGCGTTGTCAAGCTCAGCGCAAGGAAAGAAACAAAGTTTACGTACCTCCACCGCTTTCTTCATCTCCATGAGATGCCTCTGGGCGCAGCCTTGGTCGATGGCCAGCAGTGACGACATCCTGCCGTAGAGCTCGCTCACACGCGCCGACAGAGCTCGCTTTCTCGTTGCCGTGATGCTTTTGTGCGAGACTTCGCTTAAAATGTCCTGCAGTGACGAGTTTAGCGTTGAAAAGTATGGTCAAACGGATATTAAGAGATACGAACCTGAGCACTTCGCACGATCTCTTCGATTGATATCAGCGACGCCAGGCGCGCGTCTTCGGTAGCTGTAGGAGGATTTCGCAGCGGCGATCCACCTTCTTCCTTAGTCAACAGTGCAACGTCAGTGCGCATGCTCTGCAAGATCTGCATAGCTCAAAGAACACTTAGAAGCTGCAAACTCTAAACTATATAATACCCTTCGACGTTTATGTTCCACAGACTCCAAGGCAGATCTCAACTTTGAAATTTGAGAAAGATCGTCTGCATCTTCTGTCGCTAGCGTAGCTGCAACGTCCTGAAACCAAGGAATCTCAGTAGTGCAAACAAACATGCAAAGTTTTTTGAGCCACACCTTGAGATGTTGCAATTGAGAGGTATAAACACGTTTTGTGTAATCTGAAAGGAGCTGACCAAGTGCGTCCGTGCTGGTCCCAGAAGGCATGCCCAGACCAGCCATCCAGCCGTCCATAATTGCAGTGGAAAGAAGCTCCAAGTGCCCGGCACCACCTCCATTGCTTTCGCCTCCAGTCAAAGACAAAAAGTCGAAGTTCTCGGCTAGCCATGCCCGTATTTGTCTTTGCAGCTCCCCAGCAGGTGTATGTACAAATAAAGCTGCCAACATCTTATTGCTCACAGCATATTGTCTTGCGTCTTCAGTCATTTCTCGTAACTTAGCTCCAGTGATATGTTGTTTCCACGTCTCCTGCTCAAGAAAAACCAAATTAGAAAGAAAGAAAGAAAGAAAGAAAAAGGCCGTGTTGCTACGTACCTGATCAATTCCTCTGAGCTTCAATACGATAGAAGAGAATTTTGACTTTCTTTCTTGCTTCAGTTGAACTTTAAAAGTTGGAATGTCCTCGTAAAAATCTTTCCGCGAGTTTGAATCCTGCCAAATCGGAGATCTAGCAGGGCTGCTCCCTCTACTCGGTCCTCTGCTACGCGACGCACCGGCCCGCTCTAAGAACCGCTCCACAGGTGGCATCTACATCCACCGAGAAATACAATCAGCATAACCGCAAAGAGATTGGAATTTGTACGTACTTTGATAGCTTGGAGATCTGATGAACGAGATAGAAGAGAACGAATGTAAAGGATCCGGACGCGCGAAACTAGCATGGTGTCCATAACCTTCAAAGGCTCCATTTTTCTGATAAAAGAGAAGACAGCACCACGAATTTCGGCTAGCATTTCGTGCTCCCTTGCTGCGCCTGCCTTGATGACGGCAGCTAAAACCTGGTAGAGAAACAAAACACCAGTTAACGCGCTGTAAATGCTCGAAAGATAACGTGTACCAGCATAAGAAGCTTATTCGCTCCATCAGCAATGGCTGCCGGACCCTCGTATTGATCTGGATTAAAGTCCTCCAGAGCGGAGGTAAGGTACTCCCCAGCCGGTGTAGTCTTCACTTTCTCCGTACTTTTCAAGAGAGCAACTGTTCCCGGAGTTACAGACCCACTTTCAGTTTTCTTCCCGCTTCTGTGACACACAGAAAGTGTTGAGAAAAAGTAATGAGCAGACCGTCATAAGCGTACCTAGCCGGTTCATCTAAATCGTAGCCGTCTACTTCTTTATTCTCTGGCGGAGGAGGAACCTGCAAACAGGGCTGAGAGAAGTTCTGCAAAAGGAAATAAAAAGCTTGCCTTCGGAGAATTTACACTTTTGTCGGTCAAACGTTCAAACAGCTTCTCATTTTCTTGGTGCAGACGCTGCACGAAAATGCATGAGAATACTAGAAAAAAACAAGAGAAATACCCACACCTCTATGAGCTCGTCCCGTTTTGAAAGCTCTTCCTCGAGCTTCAGTTTGACGGCAATAACAGTCTCAGTTTCTTCTTTCTTGAAAGAGTCCTGTCTTGGATTTTTAAATATGTTACCATCAACACTCCTGCGTGGAACTTGCTGCTGCAATTCTTTGATCTTTGCCTGCAGAAACATATCAGTGAAAGTTCTGCATAGCACCATTTGTTACATACCTCAAGTACTTGGATCTGCTCTCCACGATCAAGGAGTTCGATTCTTTGATCTTGCTCAATTTTTGACAGCTGCGCCACTTGAGAGCTAAGCTGACTGTTTCTTTCTTTCTCAAGACGATACTTTTCTCCATACTCGCTACTTTCTACCTGAACTCGAATATAAGATTTTCTTTGTCGAGCGAATAATGGAGAACTCTACCTTAAGCTTACTGATGTGAGCTTGTTGCACGCCAAGTTCAGCCTGAAGGTCAAAAGCTACTTTCCAAGCCTTCTGTACTTCGTTGAAAAGCAGCAGACATTGATCATCCGAATCTTTCATGGACTTCTTCGTTCTCATGATTTCTTGTTGCAAATCAGAGACTAGTTTCTCCTTTTCGTAGGATTCTTTTCTGGCATCATTTGCCTGCCGAAAAAATTTTCAGAAAGACAATGGAAGGATTGTGCACATGCCGTACCAGATCTCGCCATTTCTTTATGGTGTCACGATTTCCAATAGTTAACTCAACATTACGTGCACGAGTAGCAAAATTGAGAGATGACACCGTTTCCTGAACATTGTTGTAACTTGGACAAAGGTTTATAATCACCAGTGTTTTCGCCTCACCACCTGTACTCAAAGTCAATGAATGCTTCAGTAGCAAAAACAACGTACCCAAGGCATCGGAAAAGATCTCAGTCAACTTTGAATTGCTGTAGGGAACATTCTCCTTCTTCGCAGTTAGAGCGGAAACAACATCTCCCAATCTGCAAACTAATACTCGTCGGACATGTACTTAGCAAACAAGTTTTACTCACGCAGAAAGAGCTTTGTTAACGTGTAGTGACTCTGTCAGTCGGTTCCCGCGGGCTTCAGAGTCCGATAGCCTTTCGCTTCCCGCCATATCCACCATAGACAGCTTACTATACTGCTTTTCGCCGGAAACTGTATTCGAATAATGGATATGAACAGTGACAATCCTGAAAAGCACCCGAATCAAATATGTCAATGTAAAAGAACCAGCTTACAAGTGAGATCTGTTCACTCTTTCCGACTTCAAGGCCTCTACACGACTCTGATTGCCCATTCTGAAGACACGAGCAAAGTCGGCGGGATTGTCGACTCGTTGTTGGGCAAGAGATACAGTCCCCATTTGCACCACTCCTGCCGACACTCCATTGCCTAGAAGATCTCGAACCTAGTTCACAAAGTTAAGAACACGAGCCAGTGATTGCATGAGACTATTTGTACCTGTTCGTTATGAAGTTCGAACATGGTAACAAAAAAGAGATACTTAGAGGTTGAGGTCGAATCCGTTATAGAGAGATCGAACAGCTCCTCAAATGCTCTAAAATAAAGACCACGGTCATGGCTCGGCCCTTCCTGTAAAAAGACACATGGTAAGCCTTAACAAAAACCGGAACTTTAGTTTACCATAGTGTGTGTCTTCCCTGCTCCGGTTTGCCCGTAAGCAAACATACAGACATTATAGCCATCCAAAGCAGACTGCACTAAAGGCTGGACATCTTGAAAAATGCTCGCTGGAGTAAAAACAATAGTGAGTTCAATCTAATACCGACTAACGACCATACGTTACCTTGACCAACATGAGGACCATAAACGCGATCAAACTCAAACTCCTTCCGGCCAGGGCTCACTCCGACATTCCCAGCGGATGTCAGGCTTACGCGAATCGTGTAGTCATCAGGAAAAGACACTGCCATTGGCCCTTCATCCTCAAACTGAGGTCTCACTCGAACGAAGACGCGAATATTTCCTGGAACCACAGTGCTCTCATTCGAACGTCACACAACTCGAAATTCTCTATACCTTTGATAGTAAGCAGCTCGTTGAAAAGTTTCTTTCGCTCTTTCTTCAACGGGGCTTGTCGATCTTCGGAGTCCAACGCAACCTCATCTTCAGTACGAGGAAACAAAGAATTACATAGAATTGCGGAGAGAATCGAAGTAGAAGAATCTTACCTAGCTTTCGAGCCTTTTCAGCAAGAACACCCAGATAACGCGTCACCCTTCCAAGCTTTGCATTAGAATACTCTTGCAAATCACTCGCCTCCTGTCTTAGTTCCAAACATTCATCACGAGCGCTCTGGAAACACAAGAAAAATTCAAGAAATTGGAGCAAGAGATAGAAAAGAATAAACATACTGTCACGCGCTCCTTGAGCCTGGAAACTCGATTTGCCAGCGCCTTCTTCGCCGAGTCTGGCGAGATACTCTTAGTAACGCTCATCCTCCTGCTGCTGGGTAGAGGACTTTTCACTACTGGCGGCTCCTCCTCGGCCACATCCCCAAGCTCGGCATCAGCATTCTTCCTCGACTCGTAAGTGGGAAGACCCCAGCTCCAAGAAGGACGCACCGCCGAATCCCCCATTACTGCCCTACCCGATAGCAAAATCCAAGCTGCGACCTCTACATTGCTACAAGGCTCGATCGGGAAGGACGAAATACCGGATTACTGCGAAGGAAACAGCTGCCGCTTCCAAGATCCGAGCTACGATCCATCCTGTGAGTCAAATTCATCCGCCGCTGCCTGCGATCGAATGCTCCAGCTCAAAATCCCACAAGAATCGCATCAACAGGGAGAATTCTCCCCCCAAGAAAGAAGACCTGGAGAACAAGAACCCTAAAACTTATTCACCCCTGTATAGAAACGTAAGATTCCCTCGCGCCTTTCACAATATCCATTCCGCCACAGCAGCGCTCCCTCCGCCAATGCCCAGATCGCAGTCGTCCATGTTGCCCCATCCACGGCCGCGGGCGCGCCAGCACGAGCGCAAGATCTCGGGCGAATCCAGGCCGTTGATCCGCTCGCCCATTCCGCAAGGATCCGTTGGCCGCGCAGTCCCCATTACAGCCCATCCCCACCGTCCACTCGCGACAAAAGCTTTCCATCATTGTATTGCTCGCTTGTATCATACTGCATGGACGGCAATGATGCGTCGTAGCTCCGACGCTACACTAGGTGAAGGCTTTGCGAGCCCTTGAAGGAACAACGAAAGTAAAAAACAAAACAAAATATATCGGATATTCGACCGATACTGCCACGTGTCAGGCAGTTGCGAAGGATGATGGCGCGCGTGACTGCGGCGCATCCATACATGTCCTATCTATTCACGTTGTTTGCGATCCCAAGGATGAGGCTCACAGCCACACTACGTCATGGAATACGGACAGCCACAACTTAAGTTCCTCCAATATTTAGGGCAAAGTAGAACCCTAAACCCTGACAAGCAATCAAATGCAAGCCAACAAAAGCAAGGCTTGGAAGGAACAAAATGGAGCTTTCGGTTTTATTGCACGAATTTTGTCTAGGCTGCAAAGCTGAATCACTATTCCTTTGTTAATTTCAATCACTATATCAAGTTTCAATCACTCTTTTTTCAATCACTATTTCAAGTTTTCTCTTTTTAAATCACTTGATTCAATTTCTTTGTGAGGTTTTCTCATTTTTCAATAACTATTTCAAGTAGTCTGTTAACAACTAGTCAGCGACCTCGATGACCCGCCAGGGGATCTAGTGTTTGCTCTCACTGGGGATGAACTTTTGTGGTGATTCTTAGTTTATGTAAGGTACACTAATGAACTTGTACTATGTTTACAATTTCTTGGACTGAAACACCATAATGAAGCATACTGCAAATGACATTTCAGTCAATCTTGGCCTACACAGCACAACGTGCAGTTCTCACAAATTTTAAGACTAAAAAACAATTCTAGCACACTCACCTAAAGGGGCTGGGACATGGCCCAGCCACATGCACACCTGAAATTGTCACCGCATATGGTTCAGCCACCTTCTGGTCGCCACAGATCCACAGGCCACTTCACAAGGACAAACTCATATAAATTCATCTTATTAAGTTGATTAGTCATCAATTGATCAATCAACTCCTGAATTGATCAAACAAATCCTGAATTTATCAATCAACTCAGCATGAATTGATATGAATTGATCAATTTATGAATCAATCAAATTATTAATAAAATAAAATGGTTAATTATGAAGCACACTTTGTCCACCGTACAGAGGGTTTGTGGACAATGTTGAATTCAGGAGTGATCACTTTTCCACCTTATATTTCTTCAACCATGCGTCTTCGATGCGTTGCCCACATTTGACCGATGCAATAAAATTAGAGGCACCATCATTTATTTCTCTCTCTAGATTTTGGCTTTGTTTGTGGCCCTCCACAAAGTTTGGCCCCGGAGTACCTCAGAGCCACGGTCTTGCAGTAGCAAACGGTGTACGAACTCCACACCGGTTGGGGTTTGGCTCTTGAGACGGCACAGAGACCGTACAGGTTGTGCTTCGCGACACTCCCGCTTGAATTCGAGGGTCACTCGCGCAAGTTCATGGCTCTTTAGTACGGACGGTGGAACAGCCTAAGAATCAAAGGTTACAAGAGTTCAAAGAAACATTTGATGCATTGTAAGACCTCTAAAAGCCAACGAAAGTATCTCGAGTTGTTCACGTGTTGATTCATGTCTAAATCATTGTGGTGTGCCTGCAAATATTCTCGCAAAATTTGATTTCAAACATGTTTTTCAGAAAACTAGAGCTTACTCTCAGGTCAGATCGAACGTATTCAGCTTGGCTTGCAACGATTTCTTCTATGTCGTCTAAAGGATCGCCATCTTCTCCGAGAGCTC
Source organism: Selaginella moellendorffii (assembly GCF_000143415.4). Lineage (NCBI taxonomy): Eukaryota > Viridiplantae > Streptophyta > Lycopodiopsida > Selaginellales > Selaginellaceae > Selaginella > Selaginella moellendorffii. The sequence continues at coordinate 756,960 of NW_003314338.1, forward strand.
GAGACTCTTCGTTAAAGAAGGGCATGATCTCGTTCCATACCTCGTAGGGAATCTTGGAGAACCTCCTTGTTTCGGTGTTGATCATCAGCCAAGTGCTAAAGCATCCTTGTTTAAATTATTTCACTAATATGAAAAGAGAAAAGATTACCTCGTTGCCCGGGCCAAAATTGAGCGAGTGTTTTGATCTTTGATCAGCCAATCTCCGTGCATGCCAAGCCTGTCACCCAAAGCTCTCGTCCAGGTTTCGATCTCCACGATATCATTCCTATTAAATCAAAGCCATGAATTCATATAGTTTAAAGAACTTTGCTTACCAAGATGGATAAGTATCGATTTTGAGATGGATAAACGCTACTACCCAGGTTACACTATTCCTCCTCATGCTCGGGCTCGTCCAAATTCCATCCTTGCTAAATCCGTCAGTCCTGGACATATGATTTACTGCAAACTCCTGTAGAAAAAAAGGAAATTTCGAAACCAAAGTTTCGCTATGATCCCAAAGTTTCTTTGCAAGTGTTATATATGATCACCACTTACTTGAAGTAAGCTCATCATAGTCTCCACTGTGGCAGTCTTGTTAGCCCCAACTTCGTAGGATCGAATTGTAAAGCATTGCTTCTTCGTCCTCGAAGGAGATCTATCTTTGAGAGAAGAAGCCAATGCTGATAATACCTTGAGTGCCCTGTTCAAGCCCTTGGATGTGATAGAGTTCTTCACACTAGAGATTTCCTCTGGAGTGGAAGAAGCCATTGGACAATCAGCCCAAGAACTTTAATGGACAATAAAACCCTAATTCTAGTATACAAGGGTAAAAAAGTATTAGTTAAAATCATCCAAGGGTTAAAAGCTACAGTTAAAATTTCCTCCATTTTTAGGGCTCTTGCGGGCGATGGCGGAGGGCGGCGACGGTGAGCTCGGCAGCGAGCAGGCTGTGGCATCGCGGTGGAGCTTCATGAGGTCAGAGCTGAACCAGCTCCACTCCAAGGTCACGGAGATGGAGCTGGAGCTGAGCGAGCATGCCCTAGTGATCGGCGCCATCAAGCCGCTGGATCCGGCCAGGAAGTGCTTCCGGCTGATCGGCGGCGTCCTGGTGGAGCGCACGGTGGGCGAGGTCCTGCCGGCCGTGCAGAGGAACAGGGAGGGGCTGGAGGACATGATCAAGCGCCTGGCGGAGGCGCTGGAGAGGAAGAAGCGAGAAATCGCTGAGTTTGAGGCCAAGTATAAGATCAAGATCAGGAGGGCGGATGAAGTAGCGGACGAAGAACAGGCCAAGAATCAAAATGCCGTCGCTGGTGCTGCCGCGCAGGGTGTCTTGGTGGGTTCTTCTTCCTCGTAGTTCTTCCTCAAGTTCTTTCTTCTTCATCATAGTTCTTCCTCATAGTTTTCTTTCTCTCGAGTTCTTCTAGCTGATAGACTCTGGTCTAGTTTCTTCTACTTAGAGACGGAGGGAGGGATTGCTTATCTTTCTTTAGGAGGAGGAGTTCTCGTAGAGGTCAGGATGTCCAGACGCTGCTACTTTCGATCAAGTCCCTGCTATAGTGGTGGTGATCATCGGGTGTTTGCAACGCTACTGCCTTGTAGAGGTGGTGCTGTTCTTGGAGAGAAGAGGCGGTGGTGGAAGGCTGGAGTTGGAAAGGTTCTCGATGTTGGTGCTGGAATTTGAGCAAGACCATCTCCGACTGGGCCGCCGAGAGTTGCTTCCGGAGCTGGGCGATCTGCTGCTGCAAGGTGAAGATCGCTCCCAGGCAGCCGTAGACGGGGTCGCGGATTCTCGCGTTGGCCTCGTAGACGATGCTCGCCACCGCGTCCCGCCGCCGCTCCACGGGAAGTTCCTTGGGAGGGAGAGAAAGATCAAGAGGTAGAAAGCGGAAAAAACTCTTCTTTTTTTTCGATCGAATTCTCGTTCTTACCTGTAGCATCTTGCTCACATTGCTAGCGCCGAAGATCTTGTGGACTTGCGCGAACTTTTGCGGCTCGCTCGAGGAGAAGTAAGGCGCAAAGACGCACTCTCTGGTGCATTTGCGCCGCAAGAGCTTACACGCGGCGCAGGGGGACGAAGAAGAGGAGCGCGGAGGCGAGGAAGAGGATGAGGATCCCGGCGGCTTCGCCGCCGCCGCTCGCGATTGGTGGTGGAGCTCCAGCGCTGCGAATTGCCAAGAAAGAATTCGAGAGATTGGATCGATTTTTCGATCGCTTCCCCGGATTGATTGAAGAGGGAGCCAAAGTGAAAAGTCAAAACCTTGCGCGATCATGAGGCCCCGTTGACTAAATGTACTTCAACGGAGGAGAATCGCGGGGAATATGCTTCTAGAGCTGACAGTTATTTAACTTTCGCGGGGATGAGCAGCGAAGGCGACAATGAGATTGACAACGCAAATGCGAGCGAAGGTAAAACTTTCTTTGGCTTTTTCCTGGCTGCGTTTGATCGAACGATCGCTTTGAGCTGGAGTGGATCTTGGGTTCTTTTTTTTTTTTTTGCTCTTCGTATGTATATTCCAGCTGATCTTGTGTCGATTGTTTTGGATGTTTCTTCGTTGCAGAGAATGAAGAGGAGAGCGATGATGATTTCAACTACGAAGAGGAGTTGGAATTCGATAGCGGCTCCGAGCCTGACGAGACGCAGTCGGAGGATTTGGATGCTACGCTCAGATCGCTCGAGAAGCTGTCTTACATGCTTGGTACGGACAAACCCTTCCTTTTGTGTTTTCTTTCTGGAACACAGTTCCGTGGTCCAGGCAAAGGCAAGCAAGGGACGGATGCCGCCGTCACGCGCAAGCCGGAAGTTGCCGACGATTTCGTGAGGAACTTCTTGATCCGGATGGGCATGACAAAAACAGTAGCTACATTCGAAGTGAGTCAAAGAAAACTTTCTTTTGTTCTCCACAGTGACTGTTTCTCCTGTTCTGTTTTCTAGACAGAATGGTACCAGATACGAGAGAAGAAACGAATTCTAGACAGCCAGATTGGACTCGTGCCTGATGAGTACGTGAGGAGCATGAAACAGGACGAAATCGTCACCAGTTTGCAGCACCAGCTCAAGCAGGCAAATCTTCTGGCACAGTATGAAACTCTGGCATTCTTATCATCGCTTTGTCTTCTTTGATTTTTCTTCTTTCCTGTGTTTCCTCTATTGCATCTTTGTATCTGGGCCTAAATTTGACAACTTTCAGACTGCAGATACCGCCATGAAATGCTCGAGAAGCTCCGAAGGGAGAGAAACGTCCACCGTATGCACCACCGGCGCATCGCCCAAGAGAAAAACAGGCTCATTGTCGACGTCAAGGTTGGAAAAAACGTAGTTTCTCAAACTTATCATCTTTTTCATTTCCTTCCAGAGGCTCAGGAAGCACTATGCACAGTACGAGCCGATCATCCGGGAGCTCAAGAAGAAATACGACACGTTAATGCGGACCAAATCCATGATAGCTTTGGAGCGAGACAGGCTTCAAGCGCTGGTAATTGCTTGTTTTTTTCATGCAAAATTCGGAGACTTTGAGAGGTTTTTCTTTGCTTTTGTTCTTGCAGCTTGCGGCTTCCGAATCTGGCTCCGAGTCATCCTATGGAACTGGCACTGTTTCGAGCAAGGCCAAGTCCGCCAAGGACTTGGCCGCAAGGAGCAGCAGCATGTCCGGCCAGATCTACCGAGCCGCCGACCCTCTCTCAATCCCTCGAGCCGTCTCGGCTATCTCGCAAGAGCCCACCATCGTCAAAACTTTCGTGCTCCAGAAGACTTTCAAAGGCCATACCATGCCGATAAGCAAGTAAGTCTCCTCAGATCCTTCTCTAATAGTTTTCAATTTTTCTAGCAACTCTTCTTTCTATTAGTTTTCCTCCTTCCAAGTTGAAGACTTACTGTATTGTATTGGTTTTTGCAGTGTTGTTCTTCATCCAAAGAAGCCAGTTGGGGTGACGGCGTCAGATGATTCGACCTGGCAAATGTGGGGTCTTCCCGCTGGTGATCTGATCATGACCGGAGATGGACACAAGAGCTGGGTGGCGGGTATCGATTTTCATCCAAAGTTGTGCCAAACTTTTCTTCTTACTTCTCGAGAATCAAGCCTCAAATCTAGCCTTCTTCTCTTTGCAGTGGGATGCAATTGTCTTCGTCATCTGGAGACTGCACAGTCAAAGTATGGAGCTTTGAAAAGGCCTGCTGCATACACACATTCTCGGATCACACGCAGGTTCTCAAAAATTCTCTCTCCCTGTTTTTTTTTTTTTATTGTTCTTCGCAAACTTTACGTGTTTGCTCAGGCTGTTTGGGGAGTTTCGTACCACAACAGCGGTGAAGTTCTCGCCAGTGCTTCCATGGACCACACCGCACGCATCTGGGACCTCGTCAGGCATGCAAAGATTGAAACTCTCTTTCCGTGCAAAGCTAGACTGACTCGTAATTTTTACTTTGTTTTTTCTTTGCCTTGGTCAGCATGAAGTGTAGAGGCACGCTCAGAGGTCACGTAGACTCGGTAAATGGCTGCATTTGGCAGCCTTACAACAGTATTCTTTGCACGGCTTCCAGCGACAAAACCGTCAGCTTGTGGGACGCGCGCTCCTCGCTCTGTGTCCAAACGTTTTACGGCCACCAAAGCTCTTGCAACCACGCAGCTTTCGACCCAAAGGTAACTCTTCCGAAGTTATAAGCTCTTTTCGATCGAGTAATCTCACTTCATGCACAGAAAAGCTATAACCCCGCATGATTCTTGAACCTCTTTGTCTTGAAACTTCCAGGGAGAGACGGTGGTGTCTGTCGATGCAAATGGGATCGTAAAGATCTGGGACATTCGCAAAGTTGCCGAGTACGCCACCATCGACGTTGGGCCTCATCCGGCAAACAAATGCGCGGTGGACAAGAGTGGCTACGTCGTCGCGATCGCAAGCAGCGACAGTACCATCAAATGGTAGCGTCCTCTTTCTCTTTTCCTCCGTGGTTTCTTTCTTCCTTCTCAGTGACTCTATACTATCTGGCAGCTTCCAAACTTACGGGGAGGTGGTTCCAATTCGAGAGTTTCAAGGGCACACCGACGCCGTCCAGGCAGTGGTGTTTGATCGAGCTGGGAAGTACATGGTCTCGGCTGGGAGTGATTGCACCTTTCGCATCTGGGGGCCATAGTGGACTTTTGCTGACTTTACTCATTGGCTTTCAAAAAGGGAATTTGACTATATAGTTGAATGAATGTCCTAAAAAGAAAGGTTGACAAGAACGACTTCCTCCATGCCAAACAACAAGCAAGGGTTTTCGGCAGCTTTCGAGATGGATAACTCAATCTTAGACGATCTCTCGCCTGAGATATACTCCATGGTCGTCTCAAGGATAAGAGATTATGATGCTGGAAAAATGGGCGACAAGACGATGAGAGTAGATGGGTGGCACAATTTTCTCCAGGGGACGGAGGTGGATGATCAGTTCATTGCGTTTGTTGTGGCGAGGGGCGATGTGGAAAGGATAGAGATGAATTGCGCTACAGTGTCGAGCTTTAAAGATCACGGAGGTCGAAGGGTAGAAGATTTCAAGACCTTGGATGATGATTTCATTGAGAGCCAGATCAAAGTTTGGGGTGTGTCAAAAAATCACTTGATCATGGACTACACAGAGCTTTTTGAAAGCACAAATGGGAAGCCAAAAATATTCCCATTTGTCCGCCATGCTCAAGGAATGATCTCTTGTAACCTTTGAGTAATCTCAAAGGTTATTTAAAAGGTGATTTAAGTTAGATTTATTTTCTTGAAGAATAAAACTATGCCAAAGATTAACTAATTTTTATGAGTAAAGGTTTTAACATGTTAATCAATTTTTATATTGTGCCTTTGCCCCAAATGTTTTGACAGCAGTAAGCTTTTCAGTGATTGCCCAAGACGGCTTGAGGGACTGAAAGAAGGCTGGCTCGGTAGACCCAAGTCCTTGGCAATGGAAACAGTTTTAGATCCATACAATGATTCAAAGCCACCATAAGCTGCAAGTAAATTGCATGAAAAAAACAAGCAAAGAAAGATTGAGGCTCCAAAACTAGATAATTTCTTCTTTTGCTTTCTGATGATGGGGAGATCACCACCATCACTCTTGGCACAGGCTCCATCGCCATAATCTATAATTAAAAAAAGGAAAAGTACACATGTGCTTTCAAAATAATCCATGATTAAGCTGATCTTGGTCTCCATTAAGTCCTCATCCAAAGTTTTGAAAACTTCAACCCATGATCTCTAAAGCTTGAAACTTTATTGCAATTCATCTCTGTTCTTTCCACATCGCCCCTCGTCACAACAAATGCAATGAAACGATCATCCACCTCCATCCCCTGCAGGAAATAGTCTCACCCCTCCACTCTCACCGTCTTGTCGCCCATCTCGCCCACCACCGACGACAGAGATTGTCCAATTTCCATAGCAGAAGCTGTGCAAAACTCTTGTTCGTTATTTGGTGCATCCATTCAACTATATAGTCAATTCCCTTTAGTCCACGAAAGTCAACAAAAGTCAAATGGCTATGGCCCCGGAGGCCATGTACTTCCCAGCTCGATCTAACACCACTGCCTGGATGGCATCCGTGTGCCCTTGAAACTCTCGAATTGGATCCACTTCTTTGGAAGTTGCCAGATCGTATAGAGTCACTGAGAAGGAAGAAAGCAACCAGGGAGGAGAGAAAGAGGACGCTCCCATTTGATGCTCAACGTCGATGGTGGCGTACTCGGAAACTTTGTGAAGATCTTTACGATCCCATTTGCATCTATAGACACCACCGTCCCTCCCCTGGAAGGTTCAAGACAAAGAGGTTCAAGAATCATGTGGGAGATTACTCGATCGGAAAGAGCTTATAACTTGGGAAGAGTTACCTTTGGGTCGAAAGCTGCGTGGTTGCAAGAGCTTTGGTGGCCGTAAGACGTTTGGACACAGAACGAGGAGCGCGCGTCCCACAAGCTGACTGTTTTGTCGCTGGAAGCCATGCAAGAATACTGTTGTAAGGCTGCCAAATGCAGCCATTTACCGTCTAGAAAATAAAAAACAACACGAGTCAGGCTAATCTGAATGGAAAGATACTTTCAATCTTGGCATGCCTGACGAGGTCCCAGATGCGTACGGTGTGATCCATGGAAGCACTGGCTAGAACTTCACCACTGTTATGGTACACACGTAAAGTTTGTGAAGAACAATAAAAAAGAGGGAGAGAGAATTTTGAGAACCTGTGTGTGATCCGAGAATGTGTGGATGCAGCAGGCCTTTTCAAAGCTCCAGACTTTGACTGTGCAGTCTCCAGACGATGAAGACATTTGCATCCCACTGCAAAGAGAAGAAGGCTAGATTTGAGGCTTGAGAAGTAAGAAGAAAAGTTTGGCACAACTTTGGATGAAAATCGATACCTGCCACCCTACTCTTGCGTCCATCTCCGGTCATGATCAGATCACCAGTGAGAAGACCCCACATTTGCCAGGTCGAATCATCTGAGGCTGTCACTGTAACTGGCTTCTTTGGATGAAGAATAACACTGCAAAAACCAATACAATACAGTAAGTCTTCAACTTGGAAGGAGGAAAACTAATAGAGAGAAGGGTTGCTAGAAAAATTGAAAATTAATAGAAAAGCTTTGCTCGAAGACCAGTATGAAGTGGGGGTGCGATAGCAGCTTTCCTTCCATAATGCATTTGGGAGGGAGATGGAGGCATAACGTATGGTTATGCCAAACTCCCACTCATGTAGCACAGGAGATCAAGAAGCAGGTGAGAATCTCGACTGGACAGAGCTCCTAGACTTGCTTTTGAGGGAATCTGGTGAAGCGACTGGGGCTGCTCTTGCAAGATCCAAGGTTCAGTGCATCATCATGGCCTCCATCCAAGAGGATCTTCAGCAAAACATGCTAGCAGCATGGGGATACCAAGAGGAGTGACCTGTTTGGTGGATGTTTAGAACATGGTGGAAGCAGACAAGGCTTTAGAGAAGGAGGCCAGATTTGTGAGTTAGAAATGGGCCTGCTCATCAAAAGAGGTGAAGATGCTTTGTGAAGCTATGTCCTACTGAAAGTTTGAAGATCACCGAGGAAAAAAGGAATTTGTAAAGGAAATGGCTATGAAAGAGATACAGAGGGTGGAGGAGGCTATGAACGTGGCACGGGCCACTCTGGATTGCCAGATAAGCAAGATCCTTTTGCAAGAGGAGAAGATTCTCAGGTTGGAAGCTCAACTCTAGAAATCCAAGGACTTGAGAGAGGAGAATGCCCTTCTGGCACAACAAATAGTTGAGTTGCCGTGGAAGACACAGAGAACAAGAAGAGGAAATGTTAGAAGCCGTTCATCATGAGGCTCGACCTCTTAGGGCTCAGGACTTCTCTGAATCTGAAGAAGTCCTTCTGGCAAACCATTAATGTCACAAATAGGGGTCAGAAGATAGTTTTGTGGTTGAAATATTGGTGCTTTAAAATACCTAAGGCATTTCAGTATTTTTAAAAATAGTTGTATGGTTCATGTCATTTTTTGAACTAGCTATAAATTTGAGAAGTTAAACTAGCCTCACAGTAAAGGAGTCCAAGCAATACAGCTATGGAGAAAATATATACAAACAATAACACCAATGTTACAATAAATGGCTAAAATAAAACAAGTAATATAGCTTTCTTACACAATAATATGGTCATGAAAACAAGAGAATGAGAATAGAGCAAACAATTTAAATCATATAATAATATAGCTATAAAACTCAATTCCTCTTAAATGTTATCTAAGTCATATCCAAAACTCGAAAACACTTTATTCATCATTCAATTTTCCCCATGTAGCTTTATCTTTGGAATAGCCATTCCACTAAACCAACAATTCTTAATTTTTCTTATAGCTTGTCTTCACCAATCTTTAGGGTGATGGAATGATCTACAATATCACTAGTGTGCAAACACTTTTTAAGCTTATTCACATATAATGTTGAATGAATCTTCAAATTAACTAATAAGTCTAAAATGTAAGCAAAATCTCCCACGCGCTACAAAATTGTCCAAGGCCCATAATACTATAAAAACAACTTAGCATTGCCACTTCTTTTTAAAGACTGTTGTGTATCCAACAATTTCAGGAAAACTTTTATTATCAACTTTGTACTCTTGATGACGATGATGCTCATCAATAAATCTTTTATCTCTTTTTTGAGTTTGTCTCATATTCAGCTTTACTAACTCAAGCTTATTTTGCATATCCTTTATGAAATCACAAACATGGGCACTCGAACCAAAGATAAACTCAAATTCATAAGAGACTTAAGATCATATCCATATATCACCATGAATAGAGAGATGTTAATAGTCAATTGATGAATACTATTGTGAGCAAATTGGAGCAAAGGCAAATATTTTTCCCATACTATGTATATAGTTTTTACACTTTATCCTATAATGATTTACTAATAGAGTGGAACCTTAACCCTTAGACACATAGATTAAGGGTAATGGAATGAAATTTAAGTTTCAAAGCCTTAAGCCATTGAACAAAAGGATAGAGCCAAATTCTCAAGTATATAGTGAAAGAGCAAATGAACCAAAACACAAAATGACTCTTAAATGAATAGCCTAAAGAGCAAAATGACAAGAACATAGAGTGATATAAGAACAATTCTAAAGCATCTAGTATGTAAATGCTAGAAGCAACACACAAAACAAAGTTAAATGAAGTTTGGCACTATTTTGGACAAGGATATAAGTATTCCACTAGCTAGCATGGTATAAAGTTTGTAGAATAAAGAAGGCATGCAAGTGAGATGTTAAACTATATTTTAAGTTGGTTAGCAATGCTCAACCTTAGAGGAATACATGTTTTGGGCTTTCACCCCAGTGTAAGGAACTAGTTCCCCGAGGTGTCATAAGATAAAGGATCCTTGAAACCATGACCGGAATGATAAAGAGTTCACCGAATGAAACTGAATTTGAGATCGAGTTTGAGACTAAGTCCAAGATTGAGTTTGAGACCGAGTTTGAGATCGAGTTAGAAACCAACTCCAAGTCTGAGATCCAAGATTGGGTCCAAGATTGGCTCCAAGATTGAGTTCGAAACCAAATCCGAGGTCGGGTTTTAAATCAAGTCCAAGATAAAGTCCGAGATTGAGTCCAAAACCGAGTCCGAATAATAATATAGGTCATCATGGGGTGAAAGCCCTAAACAATTGTTGCTAAAGGGGTTCCAAAAGTATAGGAGGCATAGTGAGGATTAGAAACCAATTTTGAAGGAACTCTCCAATGGTGTTTACAAACTAAATTGAGGTTGAAATTGGAGATTAAGGGCTTTAGGTGGGAGTGAGCATGGACTCAAGTGGTGCTAGAAGGGCCACCCAAGGAAGTGCTTAAGAGCAACTCCCATTCTTAGAAAGGAAACCAATTGTAGTGCTCCCAGTTCATGTGGAGTGGTGCCCCACTTAAATGCCTAGTGGTTCATTGGTTTTCACTCCTTCCTAGTGGATTAGGCCTTCCTTTCAGGATGAAAGTGGGGGAGTAGGGGCACTTATACTAGGCCGTTAGGCCATAGTGCCCCCTGGGGCCCTGAAGCAAGTGATACATCCAAGGCTTGGGATTTAGAAGGTCCCATGATTAAGTTTTTTTGTACTATGAGATGTTAAAAACCTAGAGGTTTGATGTGTTTGGTTGTTTATGTTTCTGGGGAGTGTAGCCAAATTTTTAGTCCATTTTAATTTGGGAAGGGGGATTGGGAGAGAAATTGGGAATCTATGGATGGATGGTTAACACTTTATTGCTCGTGTAGTGAGTAGCTAAAACTAAATAGGATCAAACAAGAGTTGGTACAATAGGTGGGAACCATGGTGAGGGAACTTTATTAATGCCAAGGCAGTGGTAGTCGAATAAATAAAGTAAACTAACAAATTGGTGTCAAGACCCCCAACAAGATCAAGACTGGAAAATGCTAAAGACAAAGAGAAAAAGCTAGTGAAAACAAAGAAGAGGCCTTAGATTGGTGTTGATTCAGATTGTGGAGAAATGGAACAAGGCTAACATATATATACTATAGGTTGATAAAGCTCCACCACTCTTGAATCGAGGACGGCCTAAATATAGCTGAGGTCGAGGAGGCGCCATATCATCATCAGGAATGTGGCTTGAGACTCAGGAATCGGGAAGTGTCTCGAGAGTCAGGAATAGGGAAGTGTCTCAAGAGTCAGGAATAGGGAAGTGTCTCGAGAGTCAGGAATGTGGTTTGCAGGTCAGGAATCCGGCGAGAGTCAAGAAATTGGCAAGAATTGGGGGATTCCTGACAGCACCCCCTCCTCAAGAACGAGTGGAACGAGGATGTGAACGAGAACGAAGAGGAGGATGAGATGAGCGGCGAGGGATGGGAGATGGAGAAAAAGAATGAGGACTAGGACGAGAAGGATAGCGGCGGTGGAAGTCCTGAACAAGGTCAGGAGAATGAATCAGGTTGTCCGCAGGTTCCCAAGTGCGTTCCTCAGGTCCGTAACCCTTCCAGTCCACCAGATAGTAGAGTTTAGACCGTGAAATCTTGGAATCAAGGATGTCCTGAACCTCGTACTCAGACCCATCCTCGAGCTGTACTGGTGGAGGCGGAGGAATGACCCGATTTGGAATAGGACTGGGAATATAAGGCTCAAGGAGAGAGGAGTGAAAAACGGGGTGAATTTGATATGAGGAGGGAAGTGCAAGGCGATAAGTGACAGGATTAATGATGGCAGTGATAGGGAAAGGACCAAGGTGTTTGAAATCGAGTTTTGGACAGGGCCTGGTGGTGGAGATATTTCGCCTGAGGAGCCAGACTTTATCCCCGATATTGTAAGGGGGACAATCCTGACGATGGACATTGGCAAATGTTTTATGAGATTCCTGAGCACGATGGAGGTGGAAGGAGATGGAGTTGTGGATTTCCTGGAGGTTGGAGATAAATGCCTCAGAGCGGGGATTTGAACGAGAGGATTCAGATGGAGAAGGAAGTGAGAGATTGAATCGGGGATTTCGGCCAGAGTTTGCAAAGAAGGGGGAAACTCGAAGAGAGGAGTGAACAGAGTTGTTATAGGAGAACTCAGCAAGAGGAAGGATATCGAACCAGTTATCCTGATGATAGTTGATGAAGCACCTCAAGAATTGTTCCAACGTCTGAATCGTTCGCTCGGACTGCCCATCAGTTTGAGGATGATATGCCGAAGAGAGGTTGGCCTTCACTCCAAGCAGCTGCAAAAACCGTTGCCAGAAATGAGAGATGAACTGAGGCCCCCGATCTGAAACCACATCTGTAGGAATCCCATGAAGTCGGAAAATTTTCCTGAATACCAGTTTTGCCATGTCCTCGCCCGAAAACTCCTTGGTACATGGCAAGAAGTGCGCCATCTTTGTGAAGCGATCCACCACGACTAAAATGCTGTTGAAGCCTCCAGAACTCGGAAGATCACTCAAGAAATCCATGGAGATGGATTCCCAAGGACCTGAAGGGACCGGAAGGGAACGAAGCAAACCTGAAGGAAGGTGGCGAGGTACTTTATTCCGGGCACAAGTGTCACAGGAGGTAACAAAAGCTTTGATGTAGTCGTCCATGTGAGGCCACCAAAAGTCCCGTGCAACTAGCTCATAGGTTTTCGCAATGCCGAAGTGACCAGCAGTCGGGCTATCGTGGCACGCCATCAGGACCAACCTTCGAGCATCACCTTCAGGAATGTAAAGCTGCTCCCCACGGTACAATAAACCATCTAAGAACTCGAACTCGTCAAATCGCCGACAGTCGGGAGTCACTGGGTGTCCAGCCTGAAGATGGGGGAAAATGTCGCTAGCAAGATCATCGGATTGAAGATCGTTTCTGATTGCATCCATCAAGGAGGAGTCCTGAGGGGCCAGGGAAATTGCCATAACTTGAAGCCGATCAGGACCGAGGATAACTTGATCCTGTTGATCGAAGTCAGGGTTACCAGGCCTGAGACTGAGATAGGAGTGCCTTGAAAGAGCATCAGAAAGGCCTTGAAACTTTCTAGGTCTGTACTTGATAACAAAGTCAAACCGACTTAGGAATTGGGCCCACCTTGCTTGACGACGGCTTAAAACTCGGGAAGTGGCAAAGTACTCGAGATTTTTGTGATCCGTCCAGATTGTTGTTTGATGGCTCGCCCCCTCCAAGAAACGATGCCACTCTCCAAAGGAATCCACGATGGCAAGGAGCTCCTTGTCGTGGATTTCGTAATTGATCTCCGCAGGCTGGAATTTCCGAGAATGGAAAGCGACTGGATGAAGTTTGTGATCCGCTCCAAGTTGAGACAGCACAGCACCAATGGCAAAGTCGGAGGCATCAGCCTCGATGAAGAAAGGTTGTGAGGAATCAGCATGGATCAAGACAGGAGCAGAACTGAAGGCCGCCTTGAGTGTGTCGAAGGCCTGCTGGGCAGCAGCAGACCAAGAGAAGGGAACATCCTTGCGAGTGAGATGTGTGAGAGGAAGGACAATGTCAGAGTAGTGATCAATGAATTTGCGGTAGAAGTTGGCGAAGCCAAGGAAAACCTGAACGTCCGACATTGATTGTGGAGGCTCCCATTCGAGAATAGTCTTGACTTTGGCAAGATCCATCGTGATACCCTCAGGAGTGACAATGTACCCAAGGAACTCCACAGACTGCTGATCAAAGGAACATTTCTCAAGCTTCGCGTATAGGCCGTGTTCTCGCAGCTTCGCTAGCACCTTGCGTACATGTTCGTCATGCTCCTCCTGAGTTTTTGAGTAGATGAGGATGTCATCGAGGTAGACGATCACCATCTGATCAAGAAACTCCTGAAAGACGTCCTTTGCCATGTGTTGGAAAACTGCTGGAGCATTTGTCAAGCCAAATGGCATGACAGTGTACTCGAAGTGGCCATAGCGGGTTCGGAACGCAGTCTTCCATTCATCACCAGGCCGGATCCGGATCAGGTTGTATGCTCCACGGAGGTCGATCTTGGTGAAGAAGCGGGCACCGCCGAGACGTTCCAACAGGTCCGAGATCGGGGGCAGCGGATAACGGTTCCGAACAGTCACCTTGTTCAAACCTCGGTAGTCGATGACTAGCCGCAAGCTCCCATCCTTCTTCTTGACAAAGAAGACAGGCGCTCCAGCCGGGGACTGCGAATGCTGAATGTAGCCTGAGGCAAGGTTCTCATCCACGTACTCTTTGAGGGCCTTAAGCTCGGACAGGGATAACCCGTAGATAGGCCCCCACGGAGGTGACGCTCCTTCCTGTAAATCAATGGGACAATCATAAGGCCGATGAACAGGCAGTACACTAGCTTTTTTCTTGTCAAACACATCCCCAAAATCATGATACTTCTCAGGAAGACTGACAGGAAAAACATGCAAAGCAAAAAGAAAAAGAGGTTCTTCATGAAGGAGTTCTTTCATAGTGATTGTGGAGATAGGAGGAGGCGTACGACTAAATGGAATGATGAGACGAGGATACGGTCCAGTGTAAGATGGAAGAGAGGAAAAAGAAGAGGGTGAAAACTTTATAGAGTCAGGAACAGAACCCCGATTTGAGTTTAGGGAACTTTTCCTGATTCGGACTCGATGAACAGTAGGGGAAGCCATGGGAGAGATGAGCTGTAATTCCTTCCAACAGATTTGAGGCTGATGTAGTTGGAACCAAGGAAGACCGAGCACCACAGAGGAGGACTTGTTGTTGATGATATTGAAGGCGATATCGGTGACGGTGGACCCGATGTGTACTCGAACGGGCAATGTTTCCCTAAGTCCAGAAGATGGAGACACAAAATGCCCGCCGATGCCTTCAACCCTCAAATCCCGTATGGTAGGAGAAAGAGGAACGTGATGTCGGGCAGCAAAGTCCGTGTCCATGAAGCAGGAAGTTGCACCCGAGTCCAGTAACGCCAGAGCCTTGAGTCCCGATTGTCCGGTGAAAGAAAGGAGACATGGGACGCGGAAGTTGTGGGAATTGGTGGTGGCTTTGATGAAAGGTGGTGAGGAGCTTGATAAAGAAGAAAAGTGATTTTTATTCGGGGAGTCCAAACAGACAGCTCCTACTCTGTTTGGACAGGGTCGTTTCCCGACTGCAATAGAGGTGGACTTTGAGGCAGAGTGAACTCGAGCAGTCGAGGAGGCTTCTTGGGACATACAACTGCTTTATGATTAGGATCAGCACAATAGAGGCAAAGATTATGAGATATTCGACGTTGCTTCTCAGCAGGACTCAACTTCCCTCTAATGAGTCGGGGAGTACCAGAAATATCCATTGGAACCGGAGCAGTAGGTTCAGGAGTATGCCCCGAAGACTCAAGCTGGGATTCCTGAGTCTGGGACGGAAAAACAGTGGCGCGGCGACTTTCCTGACGACGTTCAAAGAGACGATTGTCACATCAAACAGCTTTGTTGATGGCATCCGATAGGTCCTTGGGATCCTCCATGGTGAGCAACAAATCCTTGACACCGTTGTTGAGGCCGAAACGAAATTGGTCAATCAGGGCCCGCTCATCCCACTGAGTGTCCAAAGCAAGGAGTTGGAACTCTGCAGCATAGATCGAGGCAGGACGAGACCCTTGAGAGAGACGTCTCATCTTTGTGGTAGCAGCCCGAACCCGATCCGTCTCACCAAAACATGCTTCGAGCTTCTCTTTGAACAATTGAAGATCCATCAGTTCTGGAACCACGACCCCTTTCATGCTCTTCTCCAAAAGAGGAGAAAACCATGACAAAGCTGCACCTTCGAGCAACGTCCCAATCACGCCGATTTGAGACTCGAGAGTAGGGTACCGCCGATGTTGAAGTGCGAAGATCAACTCCATCTAGTTCAGGAATCCGCGAAGCTCCGAACGCTTGCCTGAAAATTTCGCCGGGAAGCTCACCTTCGGTTCAGGAACTTTGCTGGATCCTTGAGCCGAAAGTGAAGCAAGCTCCTGCTGCATGCGAAGAAGGGTCGCCTTCAGCTCGGTATTCTCAAACTGGATTTTTGCAAGGACTTCAGCAAAGAAATCAGGATGGCTTGGAGACTCCATTGGCAAGAAGAAAGAAAAAAGGGGGAAAAAAAGGCAAAGGTAATCAAACAATCAAAGCGAGCTAAAAGAAAAGCAAAAAACAACAATCTGAATCAAACTGTCAAGACCCCCAACAAGATCAAGACTGGAAAATGCTAAAGACAAAGAGAAAAAGCTAGTGAAAACAAAGAAGAGGCCTTAGACTGGTGTTGATTCAGATTGTGGAGAAATGGAACAAGGCTAACTTATATATACTATAGGTTGATGAAGCTCCACCACTCTTGAATCGAGGACGGCCTAAATATAGCTGAGGTCGAGGAGGCGCCACATCATCATCAGGAATGTGGCTCGAGACTCAGGAATCGGGAAGTGTCTCGAGAGTCAGGAATAGGGAAGTGTCTCGAGAGTCAGGAATAGGGAAGTGTCCCGAGAGTCAGGAATGTGGTTTGCAGGTCAGGAATCCGGCGAGAGTCAAGAAATTGGCAAGAATTGGGGGATTCCTGACAATTGGAAAAGAAAAATTTATGGCTTACAATTTGGTATTTTCCTCAATTCTAGCAAAGGATAAAAGTGGATTATTGAGAGATGGCTAAAGTAAGGCTTAAAAGAACCAAGGTGGAGACGAAATCTCCTCCAGAGCTAGAGCCTTTAATCAAACAAGAAGCTATGGATGAAGAATCCTTACACAAAAAAAACTCCAGTGAGGAAATTTTTAAACAAGAGTTCGGTGGTGAAGTTCGGTCATTCAAGGCTCAATTGGATGTTCTAGAAGGACAATTGGCACAAACCAATGCCTTATTGAAGACTTTCGTATGCAAGTTAAAGCATGACAAGAAGCAGAAGAAAAGACAAAAGACTACAAATGTTGACAATGTAGAAGGCGTGGACCCTTTGGTGGGGATTGAGGCAGAACTGAATAAGGTTGAACAAATCAAAGTGGAATTAATCCTTCATGTAGTTCCTAAGTACAAACTAAAGCCCCCACCAGTCTTCAAGGGAGTGAATAATTATAAAGTGGTGGAGGATTGGTTTTACGATATGGAGGATTATTTTCAAGTTTTGCAATTATTGAGCTCAAAGAAGCTCTTATATGTAAAACTATACTTGGCAAATAATGCTAAATTTTGGTGGAGAACAACAAAGGCCAACGAAGGACTGATAGCCTCTTGGGAAATTATGAAGGTAAGGATTCGTACAATTTATATTCCTTTGAATCCTACTCTTCATCTAAGGGATGAATTGAGTAGGCTGAAGTAGATATGAACCATTTAAGAGTATATGAATGTGTTTATGACGAAGAGGATTTTTGTTATGGACATATATATATATAATGACAAAATACATGTCATTATATTACATGGTTTACAGCCAAAGGATACACTTCCCTTCCTGTGAAGGTGCTAATTTGGGAAGCTTTCTCCAAAGCTAGTGACGATCGGGACAGATACAAGGTAAAGCTTGCTTCTATCGTTTCTTCTTCTTGCTCTCTAGCTAATGCTACACTGAAACAGGATGAAATACGGAAGCTGCAATTGCAGAAAGCGTTGCTGGAAGGGAAGATCCTAGAGTTACAAGTGCAAAAGAGAAAAACACTTGGATCTCGGGAATGACCCGGATCCCATCCTCCACCAGATTCTAAAATATGCCGTTTTAATTGACTTTTTTCTTTCTTTTTGATTCTTTATCTGACTTTCAATTTAGATCTACTTTTGTCATTATATATATATATGTCCATAACAAAAATACATTTCACATGATACATTTCATGTCCTCATAGCAAGCTTACAAACTTGGGCTCGAGGCGAGGTGATGTGTTAGAACCCAACCAATTATAAGGAAGCATTAGATACAGCTATTAAGGTGTAATTGAATGATAACCTATGAAAGGGGAACACAACAAGGTCAAAGTTCACATTTAGCAAAGGAGCCAAACCAAGGAGAACATATGGCAAAGGGAAATTTAGGAAGTGTTTTTTTAAGAATGAGTCCTTAGGGTTTCGGAAAGGTACATTTGATGGCTAGTGACCAAATACATGGGGGAGTCAAGCGAAAAGGGACAAACCCATTGATAAGAAGGTTAAGTTTGCTAGTAGCCTGGGAAACAATGTATGCTTTAACTATGGTGAAGCAAGACACTCTTTGAGTCAATATAAAATAGAGCAAAAAAGAATTAAAAGCTAAACTCAATTTATTAACACTTGAACAAGGAGGACTAATAAAGGGAATCAACAGTATGAACCTTTGCCATTGT
The DNA here is from genome assembly GCF_000143415.4 of Selaginella moellendorffii. Taxonomy (NCBI): domain Eukaryota; kingdom Viridiplantae; phylum Streptophyta; class Lycopodiopsida; order Selaginellales; family Selaginellaceae; genus Selaginella; species Selaginella moellendorffii. The sequence continues at coordinate 775,138 of NW_003314338.1, forward strand.
GGGAGTAAAAACAGAATATTTGAAAGGACTTGTTAAGATGTAACTTTTAATACCCATAGTCACATTCACAATATTTATCAAGTTAAGTTTCTTATAAAAAAATTAACATATCTTCCAACAATTGATTCATGCTCTTTGTCTATCTATTTGATTGTGGATGTTCACCATTACTCATGCTCATATTTTTATCAAATATCATTTGCCAAAATTTGGATGTGAGTTGTGATCTTGATCACTTACAATATCACTTGGCAAACTATAAAAATTGAATAATAATTTTATAAATATTTAGATAAGTTTAGGAGTTTTAATTGTTGTTTTCACTAGAAAAATGTGAGCCATTTTTGTCAAATGATCTACAACAACCCAAATAGCATCATTTCTTCAAAAAGTCTTAAGCAATGAGATATTATCCCACTTATCTCAAGTACACATAAAGGATGATAGAGGTTAACAAACTTTTGATGATTAATTTTGACTGCCTGGCAAATCAAATAACCACATAATTACTTTTTAACATCTAAATTCATCTAAGGCCAAAAGAAATACCTCGGATGCTTAGCACTTGGCACATCATAAAACTCAATCAAAATCTATTAAATAAGTTTGTCAACATAATAAATTACCATATGCCCTTTTTTTAGTAGAATTCCATTCAAATCTATAAAGGCATCCTTTAACAAAACTTTATGCAACCATTAGTGATAAAATAGTTAAAATTAATAAATTCTCATTTTATTGTCACCTTTATGCTTGCATCAGATTTTAATAGACATTTCCTACAAAAACTTTGAAATATTAAAGAGAATGATGGTCTAAATCCATATGAAAGTTTGATCCATATAAAAAATATTGCTATTCCTTTATAGTAACAATCATGGCATATAACTCTTTATCTCAAGTAGACCAATTCAAAAGGTTTTATGTAGCACATAGATAAAAAAGAATACTAATGATTGTATATAGAACCATTAAGCTTTACAGAGTTAATACAAACTTGAGACTTTAGTTATTAAACCTTCACCATAGGAAGACGTTTAAGTTGTATCCACAATAGATTTCACTATATTTATATTAGCATTATTTAATCCCTTTACAAGGTATTGCAAAGTAAAAAAGAGGCTATTTAGATGAACACTTTTTCAAAGGGGATAATTTTTGCCTTGATATCAAGTTTTGTGGCAATAAAAACAATTGCCCTCTACTTTGTCTTTCTCCTATTGGTCCGAACAAAATTTCTTAACTTTATTATTATTTGTATTTTGTAAGTTTAGATGCAATAGCAATTGTTTCTTCCCCAAATATAACATATTGGTTGGCTAGTCATCATGTGGATTACACTATTGACCATTCTATTGACCAAATTTGACTAAGTCGACTAGTGGTTTTAGCGAAAATATTTAATTGTAACAATTAAAGAGAATGATTTGAAAAAAATTAAATATATAGAAAAAAAAGCCTATAAATAAGAGTGCACTTAAAATACTTAAGGTTAAGCATCCTTAGGTTTTAATATTATTGGGTTGAAAAACCCAAATTCAAGAGTTTATATTGATTTTTAGTGATAGTCAATATTGTGAGAAATTCATTAAACTCAAACTAGTTTATAAGATCAACCTTTTTAAACTTCTTGATGGATGAAGCATAGGAAAAATTTTGTCAAATCACTCTAAGAAGTTGGCTCAAATTAATTTTGATGGATCTCATGAACTTCTTCAAACTTCTTGACAAACAAAGCATGAAAGCACTTTAATGTAGTTCTTCCACCATGAAAAAGTGTGAATTGTAAGCTTTGTAATAAAAAAAAGTTAATCACCTTGTCCTTATATAAGGGTTGTGGGACTAATAATCAACCTCTTAGGTATCATAAATATTTGATAACAACTTTCATTCCATGATACCATTATCATTGGCATGTGTGATGTACCAATATAATCAAATATGAGATTGATTGAACTTTTCAGGGTCCATGCAAAACAAAAAATTCTTAATGAAATTAATGGAATTCTTAAAATCCTTAATGTCACTTTAAACCTTAGCAATTTAGCATCTTTGTCAAGCAATAATCATTATCACGAACTCTATGTCAGGATCTATATCTTTCTCTTTTGCCATCCCCAAACAAACATGCTAGGGATTTAACCCTAGGAACTTTACTAAGGCTATATAAGATTTTTAGAATATTCTTATAGTTTGTGTTAATTTTGTGTGAAACTACAGCACACCACATTCATCTCAGACTCTCTTTCCATCCAGATTGTGCAAAGCTAGACTGACTCTTGACTTTTCCTTTGCTTCTCTTTGGCTTGGTCAGCATGATGTGTATCAGAAGTCACCTAGACTAAATGGCTGTATTTGGCAGCCTTACAACAGTATTCTTTGCACGAGCAACAAAACCATCAGCTTGTGGGACGTGTGCTCCTCACTCTACATCCAAACGTTTTATGGCCACCAAAGCTCTTGCAACCATGCAGCTTTCGACCCAAAGGTAACAGTTATAAGCTCACTTCCTGCACAGAAAAGCTATAAGCCCAGATGATTTTTGAACCTCTTTGTCTTGAAACTTCCAGGGAGAGACGGTGGTGTCTGTCGATGCAAATGGGATCGTAAGGAACTGGGACATTTGCAAAGTTGCCAGAGTACACCTCGTTGGGCCTCATCTGGCAAATAAATGTGCGATGGACAAGTGGCTACATCATCGCGATCGCAAGCAGTGACAATACCATCAAATGGTAGTGTCCTCTTTCTCTTTTCCTCCCTGGTTTCTTTCTTCCTTCTCAGTGACTCTATACGATCTGGCAGCTTCCAAACTTACGGGGAGGTGGTTCCAATTCAAGAGTTTACCAATGTCGTCCAGGTGGTGGAGTTCTATCGAGCTCTCCACCGGGAGAGATTGCACGTTTCGCATTTGGGGGCCATAGCCATTTGACTTTTGGTGACTTTCTTAAAAGGCAATCATAAAGGGAATTGACTATATAGTTGAATGGAGCACGCCAAGGGTTTTCCGCAGCTTTGGCTATGGGAAAGGACGATCTCCGTCGTCGGTGGTGGTGCAGACAAGAATAGGGCGACACAACGATGAGAGTGGACGAGTGGGACTATTTCCTGGAGGGGACACAGGTGCATGATAGGTTCATTGCATTTGGTGTGGCGAACGGCGATGTGGAAAGGATAGAAATGAATTGCACTAAGGTCTCAAGCTTTAGAGATCATGGGGGTCCAAGGGTTGAAGTTTTCAAAACTTTGGATGATGATTTAGTGGAGGGCAAGATCAAACTTTGGGGTGTGCCAAAAAACCGCATTTTTTGAAAGCACAAAGGGGAAGCCAAAGAAAATCCGCCATGCAAATCTGAAAGTATAAAAAAGACTAATTATGTGTAAATATATAGGAGTGGTGATCTGCCCATCATCAGAAATCTCAAGTATCTAGCCTCAATCTCAATTTCTTGTTTTCCATGCAAGGAATCCTTGTAGGAGATATGTTTTTCCATGCAAGAAAAGTGGTGAAAAAGGATTAAAAATTGTTAAACAGCTTTGCCTTAAAAGGCAAAAAGAACTTTCAAAAGCCAAGCCAGTTAAAAGCGAATAAATCTCCTCAAATAGATTATGGTCTTTTCCATCCTCTAACTACAGAACGTGAGAAGCTACTTTTTCTTGGTCAACATGAACACGCTCAGGTGTATCGATTTTCATCCAAAGTTGTGCCAAACCTCCTCGAGAATCAAGCCTCAAGTATTTCGTTCTTTTATATCTCGTTTCAAGAGAGGGCTTATAACCTTCACTTTGCAGGAAGTGAGATGCGTTTAGAACTTGGGAAAAACTTAAGGTACCGAGTGGATTGGTAATGATCTGGAAAGTTGCACCAATTCATCCAGCAAACAAATGGGAACTTTCATAAAAAGGTGCCAGTTTTGGGCTTTTGGGACGATGGCTCCATCTTTTGTGATGGGGAACGCGTTCTTCGACGATCTCTTGCCAGACATATACTCCATGGTCGTCGAAAGGATTGGAGGCTATGCGTGCGTCGTAATGCAGACAGGAGCTTTAAAGATTGCCAGGGTCCAAGGATCTCTGGTGATTTCCTGGAAAAAAACGCTTGATCATGGACAGGGAAGCCAAAGAAACTAGCTCAAAGGTTATGACTATGCTTTTATTTTATTATACTTTATGAGATTCATTTTGTTGTTCAAAAGCGATTAGATTGCCTGCTTTGAAACTATGTGTTTTTTTTTTAATCTTTGTATATCTAGAGTGGCAATGGAGAAACTCTCTCATTCTTCCGAACACATTTGTTATGGCTCTTGGAAGCTGGCGATGGAGCCTGTGCGAGCGGGGGTGGCGGGAGAGGAGAAGCCTGCGATGAGTGGTGGTGGTGGTGGTGGTGATGATGATGATGAACCGCCGCAGACAACGATTGATGCTGAGTTCCCTGCTGCTGCTGCTGCTGATGGATCTGGATCTGCGGCGGCCTAGACAGTGGAGCCGAGTAAGAAACGCTGCCAGCGGCGAGCTTGGTGCAAGGAGCCGGCGATGGCGACAAGGTGGAGGACGCTAGAGGCGGAGGAGGAAGCTTGTGGAGCTCGCTGACTCGAGGTGGCGACGCAGCGGTGGGAGAGACCGTCGGGGACATCTTTGGAGTTGGAGTGAGAGGCCCGGATTTGTACAAGGGGTCGACTGGGAGCGTCACGCACGGAGGCGGCGGCTGCGTGAGAGGGCCGCTGCTGGGGATGAGCCTCCTCGGCTTGGACGATGCTGTGGAAGCCAGAGGACCCGATTGGAAGCGACGAGGAAAGCTTGGGAACGTACTTAGCTTCTTGTGCTGCTGCTGCTGGGGAGGCGAGGGACGGCGAGCTTTGGAGAGATCCGGGCTTGGTATCCACGATGGCGATGGAGATCCCGTTGGCTCTGTGACCGAGTACATCGGCGGTGCTGTGGAGTGTTCTTGTGTGTTGGGAGCTGACGAAGAAGTTTGTGTTGGCCTGTAGAGATGTAAGACGCCTGGATCGCGGCTGCCTTTCCTCCGCAGCCATGAGTTTGTTCTCGAGAAGATCGGCGCCTTCTTGTTGGACACCCCGTCCAGCATGACTTCGTGGATGCTATTTACACCGTTTGCCTCTGCGAATCTAACCGGGGAGAGTGGAGCCGATCTGCTGCCCGTGTGTGTCTCATACGCAATGCTACAGTGCTTTGGACTGGTCTCCTCCTGCAGCAAAGTTTGACAGTTAAACAAAAAAGAAAACCAGCTGTTGCACTAAACTTCAAAAAAAGAGTCATGGGAAGAGTCTTACTTGCTCTAAAGAACTCGACTGGTCGGACTCTTCGGTAGCATCCTTGGTCTTAAAGAATGCATCATTCTCCCCTCCATCCAGATAGTCCAACGAGGTATCTAGATTACGTTCTTGCACTATCCGACTTATGCAAGGGTCGGCATCGTCTAGGCAACCAAGGCCTTGTCTAAACAAGTGCATCTGCCAACAATACCACGGTTAGCACGTTGGTAGACGTTTTCTTGCAGGAGAAGTAAACCTGAGCTGAGTGATGCCGAGCAGCTTGCGTGAGAAGGTGTCGAGGACGACTTTGCTCCAGGGAGTGAAGACGGCATCCCAGAAACATGGCCAGCTCGTCAAATTGCTCCTTGGACTCTTGCAGTTGTTGCTCAATCTGCGCTTCGGCTTTCACATTCTTGGCTCTGGATTTTCGTAGCCTCATGTGATCGAACAAAATCCTGCGCCACCAATTCGTAAGAACAGCTACATTAATTTACAGAGACTTGCTAGCTACCTCTTTTCGTCGTATTCTTTCTTCGTTTCCTAAGAAAAGGAGAGGTACGTTTCCAGCTTAAACAAGAAAATCTTGATTACCGAGCATACCTCAATGTGACCGAGCTCGCTGAGCAAGCCTTCCGCTGGGACCTTCAGCGTTTCAGAGACGTGGAAAGCCTGGAGAGCTCTACAATCAGAAAGTCGCAACAATTAAAGCCACAACTCACATAAAGATGGAGAAGCCTTGATAGCTCAGACTGTGTCTTGCTGACTTCCTTGAAAGCTGTATCTGCGCACGAAAAAAGATCTTGGAAGCTCAAAACCACGCATTCTAAGCCGAGCTTACTGATATCTCCGTTGTTGTCCAGAGCAAAGGACTCCACCAAAAATGCAGCCATCTCTTGGATGGCTTCGGAAAAGCCTGGATCAATGCAAAACAGTCACGCCTGTCCACACGAAGAAAAATAAATTCCAGTCTGACCATAAGCGCGACCCGCGACACGAGAAGAAACCGCGTGTAACCCTTCGTACTGATTCTTCATGTAGCAAACATCCTGAGCAAGAAATCGCAAAGAACACCCAAGAATGAGGCGAATTTCAGCTCCACAAGAATGCCAGACTCTCCACAAACCTGCATGCCCCTCGTGATCTCCTCGATATCCTGTGTCGGCTCCAGAGCCGCCGCCGGCGACGATTTCTCCTTGAATCGAGCGAGCTCCTTGATCTTCTTCCATGACTTCATCTCTAGCACGCCACACAGCGTTGCTGATTCGAGAAATACCCCCCTGGAACACTACATTTCACGAGCCGGCCGTGCGGATCGAGCGCCGGACGCTTTCACGCGGTCGCATCGAAGATCCCGCGACGAATGGAGCGGCTCCATGCCGCGCTCACGCATTCTTCCGCCATAGCTCAGCACTAAAGGAGAGAGACTACCCTAAAATCCCCTCTCGCTAACCATGCTTTGTTAAGCCCTAAAAACGCGGGGTCTTACGCTAAGTCAGGTCAAAGCCCCGGAACCTACGCGGTCAAAAGCGGCACGTCAGCTAATATGTTTTGCCGTGCATTGTTGGTCAAACCGAAACTTTATCTGTAAAACTGTCCCAGCCACTTGGCGGGACAGGACTCATCCACGTGGCGTGCCAGATAAGCCCTATTCTCGGCACCGTTGGATCAAATCTGGTGACTAGGGCCCTCGCGAATTTAGGGCTCCAGGAGAGAAAGAACACAAAAGAGAAGATCGCTCGTCTCGCTGCAACGGGCTTCTTCGGGCAGCAACGTTGATAGAATCTTGCGAAGGAAGCCCAGGTTTGTGATGCGCGATGTGATTTGGATGGATTTAAGCGGAGTTTTCTTGCGATTCTTGTAGAGCAATGGACCGCTATGAGCGAGTGGAGAAGCCACGCAATGAGACCCCAATCAGTGAGAATGAGATCCGGATTACCACGCAGGGGAAAATGCGCAACTACATTACCTATGCGATTAGCCTGATACAGGTGAAAAGAAGAAGAAAAATTCGCGGATTTTCATTTTGTTTCTCTTGTCTTTTGAGCATTGCAGGATAAAGGCTCCGAGGAGATTGTGCTCAAAGCAATGGGACGAGCAATCAACAAAACAGTGGCGATTGTCGAGATTGTCAAGGTGGGAGTTCTTCTTTTTTCCTCTCTTTTTTTGTTCTTGCTCGAGGTTTTTGAGCTGAAAACTCGCTGTTCTTGCAGAGAAGGATTGCTGGCCTGCATCAAATCACCACGATTGGGTCGACTGATATCACGGACTCGTGGAAGCCACTCGAGGAAGGACTTGTTCCGTGAGTATATCATGCATCGCTTCTCCTCTTTCTTTTTAACTTGGCTTGCATTCTCACCAGGCTGGAAACGACACGGCACGTATCGCTTATCTGCATTACCCTGTCAACGAAAGAGCTAGACAAGGATTCCACAGGGTATGTAAGCTCAAGCTCTCTCTCCTTGTTTCCTTCTTCTCTCTTCAGGATTTTCACACTTCCATTACAGGTATCAAGCGCCTCTCCCACCTGACCAAGTGAAACAGTCGGGAGAATTCGACTACGATGGAGGAGGTATGTTTCAACTTCACTGGCTTCACTTTAGAACCTCTTGTTCTCTCGAGCAGAGATTTCACCACAGGGCGGCGGCCGCGGCCGAGGCCGTGGCGGCGGCGGCGGTCGAGGTAGAGGAGGTGCGTATTCTTCTCACTTTTTTTCCATTCACTGTGAGAGTCACTTCGCAAAAGGCTTTTTGTTTTACTTTTTCGTCGCTCGTTTTCATAGACTCTCTTCGTTTTCTCAAAGTCTAGAAAGCTACGTCCTTATAGCTTTGATCCAGACCAAGTTGCTGAAAAAATTCTCTCTTTTTGTCCTTTTCTCCAGTGTTTGTAGGCAACAATCCAGCGGCTGGACGTGTCCGAGGCCGAGGCCGGGGCCGTGGAGGCCGAGGTCGAGGCCGAGGTGGTGGAGAGGGAGGAGGGGAGACATCATACCAAGAAGGCCCTCACACCGAAGAGACCGGAGGAGAGGCTGTCCGAGGACGAGGTACTCTTAAAAACGTTGATAACTTATCTTTGATCACTTGGTTTCTATGCACAGGACGTGGACGTGGCCGTGGACGAGGCCGAGGCCGCGCGGGCGTTGCTTGATATCTCCTTAGTGGTCCCCTCTACAGTAGAAGTCCTTTTGAAAATTTTTGGCGAATTCTTTTTGTACACTCGAAATCACTGGTAGGCTTCCGCTAGGCTTCCGCTTTTGTTTTGTTCCTGTTCGTTTGTCTCTACAAACAATGGTTTGTAGCGTGAGAATCCGAAAGTGTTTGTAGCTTTGCACGGACCTTTGACGAAAGCTCCTCTAAGAAGCCGCTTTCTAGATGTGTCAGCCGAGCAGTCAAGTGCCGCTTCTCGCGCTCCAGTGCCTCTCTAATGGACGAAAGCTGCTTGAGGCCGTGCTGCTGGATAAGCCTCAGAGGAAGCTCTAGAATTTCCTGGAGCGAAAACAAAGTCAAAGGGACGATAAAAAAATCTCGAAGTGACTGACCTCTTCTTCCTGGCCCCGTGCAATCGCATTCGCACTGGCAAGGATAATCGCTGCGATGACAGTGACGGGCGAGATTCCTTTAACTTGCAGCTTAAGGAATGCCGACTCCACCTCTTCAAAGTCAAGCTGCGGTGTTTGTTCCGTTTCAAACCTGTGGAGCACCGACTTTGTGTCTAGCAGCTCGCACACGTCCATTCTTAGCTTCCTCCATAAATCCACCAGCGACCAAGCGTCGTCCGTGGTGGTGGCCGCTGCCAACTCGCTCTCCCATCCAAAGTCGGACATTCCACCGGCTGAATTTAGCAGCAAGTTCTGACGAAAGTCATGTAACAGTACTCCAAGGTCCTGTTTGTTTTTTTTTATCAATCCGTCAGTCCCAGAGTAGCTGTAGCAAGAGCGTGAACGAAATCTGACCTTGGTCTCAAAGCTCTGCCTGACTTTATATCGCCATGGAAGTCTGTGCTCCATCCAGGACGAGCTCAATAGACTCGTCGGGACCAGCTTTTCAAACTGGAGCATCTCTCTTCTCGCCACACGCATAAGGACGTCTCCTCTCGCTCTAGAACGGTCAAAAGTGTGGGGTGACGTTGGCTGCTCTCCCGAAAGCTGCAGCTGTCTAGGCGAAGGCTCGAGCTGGTGAACGAGAATTGTCAATGTTTTTCAGAAGAGGGTGTCTTCGTACCTTAGCATAGCGATCGTCAGACTCGTCTAGCAAACTATGCTTAGATGTTGCTTCGGTTGTCCGTGCGTCTTTGTCTGCATTTGCGTCGGACAGACAATCCATTCCTGGAACAGCGAAGTTAGTGTCATTTACACATGGACTGGGCTCGATTTTCCCGTGAATGTCTCCGTCAATCTGCCAGAGAATGAAAGGAAGGCGTTAATAATACCAACAATTTAAGAAGCTCTACCTCAGGATGCAAATCTGGTTTCTCCGCGGGGTCAGATTCCAGTTTTACGACCATAGATACACCCGAACAAATGGATTTATTGTGTGCGTGATCATCTTGGCGATCTGCTACATAATTACATTGCTGTTCACTCTTGGCTTCACTTGATTGAACGGATACTTTGGCTTCAAGCTCTTTTTGCTGCTGCCGACCTGTATAAACCTTTACGTAAGAAGCTTATACAACCAAAGCAATACTATGCCTTCTATTTTTCGAAGTGAACGGTACTGCAAACGAATGCTTTCGCCGCTATCAACAGTCCTCACGAGGTACCTGTAAAAGAAAGACCCAACGCATTGCGTGCACTTTAAAACAGTAAACAAGTTACCATCCATTCAAGCATTGGGACTTGATTATGGCGGCTTGTCCACAAAAGCGCTCTGGAGTTCGCTTGTTGCCCTTCAAATGAAAACTTCATCAGGAAAACTATAAAATCTGGTATCAAAGCAACAATCACCTGAATGAACACGCGATCATTCACCGAAAATGGGAACTGGACACCTTTGGGCTTCGGTGACGAGTTCAGCTAGAACGCACCAAAAAGTAAAAACTAGCCAGAAGTACTTAAGTTACCTTCTTGCAGTCAGAAGGTCTCTGCTCGCCATTATCTTCCCTTTTCCGTTTAGCGCATCCAGGGCTTGCTTTCTGCTCCCGCAAGTATGCTTTTGCAGCAGCACGTAGCGCTGGCAATCGTACGTCTTAGGCCCAATGCGAACACATATCGAACAAAAGCTTTACCAAAATTGGGAGTTAAATATCCTGTTGAAGTGATCGATGCCGCACAAATGAAGCACACACCCTGCCAACGTTAAACACTTATCAACCAAAAAGAAGAGCAAACAGAACAGCGAAGACACACCGTCTGAACAACGCGTTTCAATCCATCACTCCCGAAAGAATGGCCACATTTAGCAACCATGGCATCCTCTAAGAACGCTCCTCTGCATGCATGAGAAAAGAAAAACTATAAGATTATCAGCAGACACGATCACTTACGAGAAGGGATCGCAAAGAACGTCCGGTAGAGAGAGCTGCTTCACATTCTCAATCTCAATGGTTTTCACAATCCCTGGACGTTAGATAAATCGCTTAAGATGAAAACTCAAAGGAGTGTCTCTAGTACCTTGTGATCGTGGACGATCGCGAGAGCTCCCATTTCGCCTGGAGTACACGAAACCTTTTCCCGATCCACCAATCGAGTTCTCTCCATTCCGGACCCCAGCCATATTCCCATCGTCGCCAGCGCTTCCAGAGCTTCCCATGCTTGCTGGATCGTCTAGAAAAACTACCGTCCAGCGATATTTCGAGCGCTCCAGAGCTGCATTCTTCGCTAGGTCACCGCGATCGATGCGCAGAACCCTAGAAAACGCAAGCGCCTGTGGCTGGCAGTGGAGGCGATCAGCAACCCTTACCAAAGACACCCATCCAATAAGGCGATAGACGCGATCAAAATCTCATCCGACTCGCAGAATCGTGGCGATAGAGCGACGAGGAGCTTCTCGAGGGGCGCTCCTCCTCCGCCATAGCCGCAAGCTTGAGCACATTGAACACCCGCTCTGCTGACGTGTCTAACCTTTGCAACGTGGAGCAGTCATTGCCTGACACGTATATAAGCAAACACTTTTTGCCGCCTACGTGGCTTTAGGGTTCTATGGCAAATATTTTGGGGCCGATTTCCAAGAGGCTCGATTGCCTGCTCAGCGAAAGTGCCAGCGGCGGCGCCACAAGCAGGGTAATCTCCAGCGGTCCGGCGTTAGATCCATCCCAATCTCTCCAGGAATGAGCGATCCAAGCGCGCGCGGCAGCAGCGACGGCGATGGAGGCCGGGAAATCCTACCCGGTGGCGGCATCCGACTACAGGGTCCTGGAGGAGATCGGGCACGGCAGGAACGCGACGGTCCACCGCGCGCTGTGCGTGCCGCGCGGCGAGATCGTCTCCATCAAGAGCATCGACCTGGAGAAGTGCCGCAGCGATCTTGACGAGGTACGCCGCGAGGCCCAGACACTGAGCCTCATCGACCACCCCAACGTGGTGGCGGCGCTCGCGCTCTTCATCGTCGGCCAGCGCCTGTGGGTGGTGATGCCGTACATGGCCGCCGGCTCCTGCCTGACCATCATGCGCGTGGCCCGGCCGTACGGCCTGGATGAGCCGCTCGTCGCCACCGTGCTCAGGGAGTGCCTCAAGGCGCTCGACTATCTCCACTTCCACGGCCACATCCACAGGGACGTCAAGGCCGGGAACATCCTCGTCGATCAGCACGGCGGCGTCAAGCTGGGCGATTTCGGGGTCTCGGCCTGCCTCTTCGATTGCTACAACCGGCAGATCGCGAGGAGGACCACCTTTGCTGGCACTCCGTGCTGGATGGCGCCCGAGGTGCTGGATCCGGTTTGCGGCTACGACTGTAGCGCGGATATATGGTCGCTGGGGATCACCGCGCTGGAGCTCGCGCAGGGCCACGCTCCACTCTCGGATCTTCCGCCCATGAAGATGGTGCTGGTGGAGCTCTCCGGTCCGCCGCCGACGCTGGAGCCCGAGAGAGCGAAAGCTTTCTCCAAGAGTTTCAAGGATTTCGTGGCCTGCTGCCTCCAGAAGGAGGCGAGCAAGCGGCCCACGGCCGGAAAGCTGCTCAAGCATGGATTTTTCAAGCACGCCCAGAGCAGCGAGTACCTGGTGGCGCATCTCTTGCGTGAGCTCCCGCCACTGTGGGAGCAAGTGAAAGAGCTGAGGAACAGGGATGTGGCCGAGCTCGGGAAGAAGATCTCGCTGCCAGAAGGCGAGCAGCAGCAGCAGCAGCAGGAAGTCGTGAGCGAGTGGAATTTTTGCGTCGCGGATTCGTCGTCGAGTTCGTCAACTTCTGGCAAAGGAGAAGCCAAGCCCGAGGAAGAGGAGAAGAAATGAAGATCCAGATCTTAGAAACTTACCATAGAACTTAAAATGTGTGATTTTTCACTGCGATATAGTAAAAAGTTCCATCTCCATCGCAAGTTCTGGAAACTCTCGAGTAAAAATGTCAATGAAAGTCAAGCCAGTCAATGAATGGTCAAGATAGTCAATGAAAGAGCGTGAAGAACCCTAGAAATGCGACATGGAGGATGGCGTTCTCTCACCGTAAGCGCTTCTCTCACACTCTCTCGCTCGTTCTCTCTGATGAGATCGTCCCTACAGGCCATTGCGGCGATTCCTGGTGTGGATGGCGAGGAATGGGATCCAGTACAGCGACGCGCTGCGTTTTGGCATGGATGGAGTGGTTTCTGGGGCTGGAGTGAGGGCATTGCGCGATCTCCACCACGGCGAGCTCATCGCGACCATTCCCAAGGCCGCTTGCCTCACGCTGCTCACCACCGCCGCGCGCGACGCGATCGCGAGGGCGCGGCTTGGAGGTGGATTGGGGCTCACTGTGGCGGTCATGTACGAGCGCAGCAAAGGAAAGGGATCGAAGTGGTATAGGTATTTGAAGACTCTTCCTTGCCAGGAAAGCGTCCCATTCTTGTGGAGTGAGGAAGAGATCGATGGATTGTTGCTCGGGACCGAGCTCCACAAGGTAGAAATCTTTTTCTTCTTGTTCTTCTTGACGAGAGTTTTGCTCCTTTGTTTTTCTTTCACAGGCATTGAAAGAAGATAAGCTTCTCATGAAGGAAGACTGGGAAGAAAACATAGCTCCGCTAACCAAAGAGGATCCTCTCGAGTTTCCAGCACAGGATTTTACGTTCGAATCCTACCTTGCAGCAAAATCCCTGGTTTCTTCTCGCTCTTTCGAGATCGATGCCGAGCATGGCTATGGCATGGTGCCTCTAGCGGATCTGTAAGTGTAAGTTGGTTTATATGTTTCTCTCTTTCCATTTCTCTTGTTGATCTCCTAACGCTGGATTTTCTTTTTCTTCCAGCTTCAATCATAAGACCGATGCTGAAGACGTGCATTTCATGCTGAACGCCAGTGACAGTGATGACGACGACGACAACAATGGTTTGATCATTGACGATGGATTGGCAAACGGTGACTGTCGTGAAATCTCTAGCGATAAAAGCGTGCTGGAAATGGTGATGGTGAAAGACGTAGCAGCAGGCTCGGAAGTAAGTGCAAAAAAGAAAAAGCTTTTGTTCTGACTTGTTTTGTCTCTCCAGATTTTCAACACCTATGGACAGTTGGGCAATGCCGCGCTGCTTCACAGATATGGATTCACAGAGCCAAACAATCCTCACGACATAGTGAACTTGGACATGGACTGCTTGCTCGAGGTACTTCTCTCCCGCTTCCAGAAGAAACGCGTCCGCAAGCGGGGAAGAGTGTGGAGAAAAGCTGGTTTCTCCGGCTGTGAATCCCAAGGCAGTGAGTACTTTGAGATCAGCGCTGCTGGGAAGCCACAGATCGAGCTGCTGCTGCTGCTGTTTGTGATCCAGTCTCCGGCCCGGGATTGCGAGGCTCTCGAAGATGCTGCTGCCAAAGTGAAAGGAAGGGTGAAGAAGGCTGCCAAAGCTCTCGGGTGGCGCAAAGAAACTCATTGGGGTCCTCATCCAACCAAGAAGCCGAGGTTAGAGAGTGTGGAAAGCAGATTGGAACGGTGGCTACTCAACTCCACAGTGATCGATCTGTTGTTACTCGTGATTGGCAAGCGAGACGAGCTATATGGTATCACTTTTGGTAAAGAAGAGCGAGCCCTTGGCGAGTGTAGACAGCATACCAAGGAGCTCCATGCTGCTCGGCTGAGAATAGGGGAGCGAAGGATTCTACGTGACTGCAAGCAAGAGTTACTCAACATGAAAGCAAAACAATGCTGACAAAGATTAAAAATCTTTTGCTAACTAAGCAATCATGGGAACATCTTGCAGCAGAATTAATCATTTTAATTCTGACAATTGACAGTGAAAACATAGAATAATTGTCAATATCTGTGCTCTTAAGAGCCAAATATCTCCAAGTTTATAAATGATTTTAGCATCTTAGGAGATTCTATTGAACATAAAGAATTTGACACATTGAATTGGAATCAACCAGTTTATAGATTTATTATATATAAATAATTACTGCTAGATTAATATTTCTATACAAGACAAAAACAAGGTTGATCTTATCTAACACATAATACTCAAAAAATACAAGCTCAAAAAAGTAACATAAATAAAACAAAGAAAGCTAGATATTTATACTATTACTATGGGAAATTATATAACCCTTAATTAATCTACTATTATAAATATATTAAAGTTTAAAAAATATAAGATGTTATTGAATGAGAAAAAAGTTAAGTGTTAAGAAAGGAAAGATTAAAGAAGAAAAATGATAATTAAAAAATAGATAAAAATTAATATCTATAATTAGATATAGACTAAAACTATTATATAAAAAATTATATATTTGTTCTCATTAATATAAAAGTATTAAATTATTTTTTTAATATAGTATAATGAGACTAAATGAAATTAATATTGAACAGGAGTGCATTTGAAAATACTTTACATCCCTCCTTGGTGCCTTCTACAAACTTCACTTTCTTCTTTGCACCAACCAAAAATATTTTTTTAAAAATATTGAAATTATCACAAAAGTTTTAAAATTAATTATATTTTGTTAGTGGACTATAATGCAATAAAATATAGTATTTCTAAATTTATTTCTTTGTTACTACGAAAGAAAGAAAGATTTGATCTTTAAGAATTATATTTTAAGGTAAATATTATTCTTTTACTTTAAATTTTATGATTTATTTAATAGTGATTTTATTTAATATTTTAACTAAAATTAAATTCCTATAAATGAATTATGTAGTAAACACTAACTTCTCAAAACTTGCAGAATCATCAATTCCAAAATAAATGTATAAATAATTAAGTAGAAATGCTTCAATCTTGGTGATTATTGTGATATAGCTTATAAATTTATAACCATCATCAAAATCAAAGAATTAGTTGAAGAGTATTAAATAAATATTGTTTTAGTAAATACAAATATTTTGAATTAAGTTCATATTAAATTTAATACTTTAGTAAGAAGAAATTAAATAAAATGTTTTATTAATTGATATTAAACTAAATTAATTAATTTTTGAAAATTATTTAATTAATAAATTGTTTTCACATGCTACTTATTTACACCTTAAAAATTCTTATATTTTTTAAGTTTTGCTTTTGTTTTTAGCAAAACCTAGTTTTGCTAGCAAATAACTTACATTCTATACCTTTAGTTATTTTATTTTTTCTTTTTAGTTGACTTAATCAAACCTGTAAGGGATTAGATATTAAGAATATACTTGAGTATTCTAGGATATTCTACCATCAAACGATTAATATTCATCTTTTCTTATAATTTATAATCTTTCTTAAACACTTTTTAGTATATCTTAGTTTGTTCTAGATGAATATTGTGTTTATAAATTAAAACATGTTTATACTTATAATCTTCTACTAAACATAAGCTGCATGGTTGGCAAAGTTTTTCATATATTATCAATAATCTCTTGCTGGATCTTTAGGACACCTTCACAACCTAGATCTTCACAATTCCCACCAACTTGCCATTGCACAATAAGGGGTGAACATTTCCCCAATATCCTTTCAGATCAATGCTGTAAGATGACTTTCAATCAATTGTATGTTCACATCCTAAAGCTGCAAATTGAACATTGAGTTCAAGTTGGAGCACAAAAAGGAATTTAGCCAAGGGTTGAAAAGCAAAAGTATACACACATTGTTTAGGCTTGGGAACTTTTCTCCCAATTGTGTCATAGTAAGTTCTTTTGAGAAAACATGATGTTATTCACAAATTTAGCCAAATGTGAGGCAATTAGGAAAAGCAAGCACAATAGCAGCACACCCCAGCTCATTTAAAAACTGAACATTATTTTGGCTGCAACTGGCAATCTTATTTAATATCCCACTATCAAGCAATGCTCAGTAATTCAAACACTAATTTAAGTTCTTATGGATATTGACACATGCATGTGATCACTAGCTTTGTTTAGCACTCTCTTCACAGAGCTAACGTATCTGCATGGTTGAATTCAAGCTTTTAATTCATGAATTTGTTAAAAAATCCATGGAGTAATACCTGAGCTCGACACAATTGAAATTGAGGGATGTATTATGCTTGAGGGATGCATGCATAATACATGTAAAAATTACCTCTTCTCTCACAATAGCCAATGGGCATGCAAGTTGTGTTGCTAGAGGGATGCATGCATAATACATGTAAAAATTACCTCTTCTCTCACAATAGCCAATGGGCATGCAAGTTGTGTTGGAGAGCTACTGCTGAGACAAAACTTTATCAAAATATCTAATAAGACATAATTAAGAAAATATAGATTTGAAAAATTGGATTAATAAATAAGAATAATTAAGCAAACCAAACATATAAAGATTCCATGTATTCAAAACAGTAACAGTTTCAGCAAATAACAGCAGCAAGATCAGGATTAGGATCATTCAGGATCCAAAAGGAGGAAGTAGCAGCAAAGGAAAGCCAAGCAGGAAACTTTGAGTGTAGCAGAGAAGTAGTAGCAGTAAAGGTTATTATCTAGAAGCAGGATTAGAAGCTACACTGAAATGCAAATAAAATATTATAAAAGCTTACCAGTTACAATGAGAGGCCTCTCCACTTTCGCAAGCTGGTCCCATGCCATGATCAGAAAAGCTCGATGATTCTGGCCAAACACCTGCAAGCATAGGAATTCGATTATAATCGAAGTCAAACGTTCACAAGAAATAAACAATGCCTACCTGAATCCAAAACACCAATGATGATAATTTTGGAATACTTTATCGACAGCAGTTATGTTTCGCTAGTTTCACTGATACCGGAAAAGGACTCGTCTCCATTTCCATAGAGACCGAGAAATTTTGTTGTATGTAGCTCATAATTTAGATTGGGAAAAGACAGAAAGCACACCTGCAGAAAGAAAAGATTTTAGTTGAAAAGATAAATATAAATACTGAATACGATAAATCTTAGCAGCTGCTTCTTCTGTAAGACGAGGTGAGAAGCCACGAAATCCATGCTTGTAGCTAAAACCCAGAGCAGCTTGAGAACTGATTCAGGAACAAATGAAATTTTGAATTCTAGAAGAACGTTCTCCAAAACAGCGTAGTGTGAATTGGTACGATGTCAATATGTCTAAAGTAAATGATGTGCGTGTCTCCTCCCTGGAAAACAACTCTAAGAAACAAGGTGAATGGTTGCAAAGAATCGATCAAACCTGAGAGCTAGCCACGCCAACCAAACTGATACAAAGATCCAGCCATCGAAGACAAACCACAGAGAAATCGATTCCAGGTCCGGGAATTTTATATCCATTTCCAAGGACTTCAATAGCATAGAGAAAGCTATGTTGTGAAAACGAGTAAGCACAGCGTAAGTTTTGGAAGCTCGTCTGCATGTAAATGCTCACACGACCCTAACCAAAAGACAAAGGCCTAGCTGATGGATCTACAAGTTGCAAGGCCGGAACACGTTAAAGCCATCGCCAGCGGTAGAAACCAAAAGCCCGTGAATTTGAGGATGCCAGTGCACTTCCTTCATATCCTTCTGTCCCTGCAGCGAGTGTCAGAAAATGGAGCCCAAAAGCTCCCAGCTTGCCTGGTGAACGAAAAGCAGTTGGGCCGGCAAGTTCTCTGGAGCCGCCGCTTGCTCCTGTCCCAGCTCCATTTGGTATTGAGCCTCTTCCTCGGTATCACGCTCCAGCGCTACGTCCCAGATACTACACAAGTGACACTTTAGTTCTTGCGCGTTGACGAAACTAGAGGCTTACGTTAGCTGGTTGTCCGCAGAGGCAACAGCCAGAGTGGACTCTTCGTGGGGGCTCCATTCGATCGACGTGATATACGAACTATGGTGCGTGAAGTGCGCCACGGCGGAATCTTCCTGAAACCGAAGAGGTTGTGCAAGATTAGCAGAAAAGTATCAAAAGGGGTATGTACTTACTTTGAACGCCCGGAGATCCCACACGCGGAAGACGCCATTGTCACTTCCTGATGCTAGTAGGCAGGATGCCGACCTGAGAACAGACTAGTTAGATAAACGAAAAAGAAGTAGAAAATTGCACTTGTTTTTGTTCCAGGAGATGACGTTAACGTCTGTGTCATGAGCTTTTACAGACAGCTCTTTTCTTCGAGATCGTAAATCCCAAATACCAATGGTTTTGTCCACTGAGCAAGAAGCAAACACATTTTCCTCTGAAGGACTCCACTGATCAAGCACACTGAGTTAGAACAGATATGAAGTGAAAATAATACAACCTGTAAGTCCTCCACACTGCGACTATGTCCAAGGCAATGCGCGTTCCCCACGTTCCATCTTCCCCCAGGCATCGGCTCCCAGAAATGGATCACTCCCTTGCAATCCCCTTGTATGGAAACCTTAACTTAGCACATAGCCTAGCACGAGTCCGAGACAGGTTACCAGAAAGGAAACGTCCGGGAGTCATCGGGCTCCAATCCATGGCAAAACCTTCATCTTTATGCGCTTTACATATTTGAAGAGGAGGATGGGAGGTACGTTTGCTGCTTCCAGCGTCATTGTTTGTAGCTACAGCATTAAGTTGGGACGAAAAGTCCCACATCTGAAGGAAGAAAAACATCACACACACGTAGAGAACTATTGTTGAAAACCAAAAACTCAAACCTGGACAAAGCCTTCAGCAGACCATGATGCAACAATATGAGGTTGTTGTGGCATGGATCGGATGCGATTCACACACCCCTGGTGAGGCACCATTCGTTCCTAAAGAAAAACATAAGAAAAACTGAATTCCACAAAAAAGAGAGAAGAGAGAAGAGAGAATTACCTCCAGCTTAGGAATTTTACTCGACTCGTCTGGTGCGGGCGTTGGCGTTTCTTGGTCTTGTTCATCCTCGCTATCGTCACTCTCGCTTCCACTCTCGTCGTTGGAAACAGCGTTGGGCGATCGTTTCTTTCCAGTCAAGTTGGACAGCTTCACGATGGCAATTGTGTTGCTGGTCGACGCATCTGCCTGCCAGTTACACGTAAAAACGCTAGCTTTTAGAGCTTTGATCCGAAATGAAAAAAAGAACAACCTGTGTTCCGGCCACGCAAAACATCGTGTGAGGAAATTCATGTCGCAAAGCTCCCAGTGTATCTCTCACGATGTCAAAGCTGAAATATAAAAATTAAAGCACACAATGGAAATGGAGAAAAAGCTCTTTCAACGAAGAGAATTTCAAAGAATACCTCAAACACGGCCATCCCAAGTGAAATGCGTGAAGGCAGTCATAAGTAGATGGATCGAATTGCAATTCCTCGTCCTTTTCCAGCGTATCAACTCCAGGACGCCATACCTGGGATGCTATCTCAATCCAATCTCGCCATCTCAATCGCTCACCTTTGGAACGGGGGCGGGCGGGGCCGATGGAGCCGCCACATTTCGCCTGACCGCCGCCGGCCTTCGCTTCTTCCCTGTCCGCGCCATAAACCCTAAATTCGTGGTTTAGGGCTTTGGTGTTTCGTCCACGTCAGCAGTCCATGCAGCCGGCCAATCAGCGTTGCCGAGGTACACCGACGCGGATTGTGCTTTCTCAAACGCATCCCAGCCGTGCGTTGCATCTCGGTCGTTACTATTTAAGAGTCATGCGCTCCATTGTTCTTCCATTTTAGGGTTTTTAGAGCGGGGCAAACCCTTGCGCTTCGTCTTCAGCTTTGCGATTTCTCAATGGCGCGTACCAAGCAGACCGCTCGCAAGTCCACGGGAGGAAAGGCGCCCAGGAAGCAGCTCGCAACCAAGGTAAGCGCCAGAAATTTCTCTCAGATTTTGGTCTAGATCGGTTCTTAGAATCCCTTTGGCGATAGGCTGCCAGGAAATCGGCTCCCACCACTGGAGGAGTGAAGAAGCCCCACCGCTACCGCCCAGGAACAGTCGCTCTCCGGTAAGAACACGAATCGATATGAGAGAAATTCTGGAACACCAAACGTCTGCTTCGTGATCCTTTGCAGTGAAATTCGCAAGTACCAGAAGAGCACTGAGCTGCTCATCCGCAAGCTGCCATTCCAGAGGCTTGTTCGTGAGATTGCGCAGGACTTCAAGGTAATCCATGGGAACCACCTTCGATTCCTTTGCTGATTTGGGGCTTTTCGTCCTTCCGTTTCCAGACCGATCTGAGGTTCCAGAGCCATGCCGTGCTCGCGCTCCAGGAGGCAGCGGAGGCATACTTGGTGGGTCTTTTCGAGGACACGAATCTGTGCGCGATCCATGCCAAGAGGGTGACCATCATGCCCAAGGACATCCAGTTGGCTCGCCGCATTCGTGGAGAAAGGGCGTAAGCCATGGCTACCAGACTGCTTCTAGCACTACTACTAGTACTGCCGTGATTGATATAAAAAGCTTTCTTTGATATACCTTTCCTGTAATATACTACTACTGCTAGTTTGACTCCCAAGGTTGTTCTTTTAGATTTGGTCTATTTCTCAATTATAGTCTTTTTTATCTTAATTCACAGCTGTTGCAAGCTCTCCCGTCTCTAAGCTCCAAGCTGATAGAGCCACTGCCGTTACTTGCCTCTAAGAAACTTGTACTGCTCGGAGCCTTCTCTCCAGTCGATCTCGGAATCGGAACTTAAACATCCCATAGTCTACTGCGTTCATAGTGTTAGAACTGATTGAACAGTGGAAACCACGAAGAAGACTGGCCAAACAGTGGTTTCTATTCAAAAAATAACTCTGGTGGAGTTCCTCTCCAGACAAGTTTCAAGATACCACTGAATAATCCATCTAAATACTGGTAAGTTAGGAATCTCCCATGGGTATTTATCGTTTTTGGTCGAGAAAATGTTTGTAGAGCACCGTGGCTGTAGCTATTGTATTGATTCGATCCATCTCGCTCTTTCTGAAAGAACCGTTGGTGCATACATTAGAACAAACTTTGTAAGCATTTTCTCCGAAAACACCTTTTCAAGATCTCCGAAAACTACTATTCTTTGTAAGGACTCTTCTGGCGGGTATGGACGTAGCTAAATCTCTGCCTCAAACAAAGGGATCTCGCCACCCTATAGTCCTTGCAGTACAACAAAATATCACAGTTTTTTTCAATGTAAGCTCACGACCAAGAAGAACATGTTTTACACTTGAAATTTACCACACATGTCTCCACGACTATAAGTTTGTGTAACTCCTGGAGAGGCCCAAGTTTCGTCCGATTCAAGTAATCCCCAAAGAACAAAAGGCTTGGCTTCGTGCGTTCCATATCCACTCGTCCAGGCAACAGTCATCTGAAGAGATCTGTTTTAAATTACCTGAAACTGGCTGGAGAGAAGACCCCAATCCAATCAGAATCGTGACCATGGGCAGAGGCATCGAGATTTTTGAAGGAGACCTTGACATTTGCAACATTCTGGAACTGTGCAAAGGACGACATGATCACAAGTAATTTTCTTAGCTGACCTTGGATGGTAGGAGAAACACGAATTTCAGCCAAACTATCAATGGCATTGTCAAAGTTAATGCCGGAGCAAGGGTGCTGCTCACCATAGCTAAACAGCGATCCCAAAAGAACAATTAAGAGGATCCATTGACCTGAGTAAGGATATTCCTTAAGTATAACTGGATAATTGTGCTTAGTTCGCGTTTAACATTTATCAAAACTTTCGACCGTACACCTTTCGTGCTTTGCTAGCCACAAACTGAGGATACCACAACACTACGTGGCACATCCTCAGTGGCCTCTCGAGATTTGCTCTCTACACGCTGGCAAATCTCCTGGCTGGTATATATCCCCGTCGCAAACGCTCAGCCTCCATCGCCCTCGCTGTGCTTGCTCTATTCTTCGTCTTCCTTTCTTCGTCTTAACCTTAGATATGGCGGCGTCGGCTTCGGCGATCAGCAGCTCCTCCTTCTCCGGCCAGACTGCGCTCAAGAGCCCCAATGAGCTCTCCAGGAAGGTCGGAAATCTGGGAGAGGCACGCACCGTGATGAGGCGAACCAGGGCCAGCACTCCCGATAGCATTTGGTAAGTCGAGATCTCCCTCTCCAGCAACCTGCATTCCCTGTTTCGTGTAGAAGAAAGTAGCAATACCTTGATCGCGGAGCTCCATTTCTTAAAAGATCATAGTCGCTGATCTTCACACCATTTCCTCCGCGTTCTTGAAAGATATAGCTTTGTTGTCTCCATACCATTTCCTTCGAGCTCTTGAAAGTTCATAGTCGCTAACTTTGTTATCTCCACACCATTTCCTTCGAGCTCTTCAAAGCTCACAGTCGCTGACTTGGTTGTCTCCACACCATTTCCTTCGAGCTCTTGAAAGATCATAGTCGCTAACTTTGTTGTATCCACAGGTATGGTCCAGACCGACCAAAGTTCCTCGGCCCCTTCTCCGAGCAGACACCCTCCTACCTCACCGGCGAGTTTCCTGGCGACTACGGCTGGGATACCGCGGGTCTCTCGGCCGACCCCGAGACGTTCGCCAAAAACCGGGAGCTCGAAGTCATCCACTCCCGCTGGGCCATGCTCGGAGCTCTCGGCTGCGTCACCCCCGAGCTTCTCGCCAAGAACGGCATCAAGTTTGGCGAGGCTGTGTGGTTCAAGGCCGGCTCGCAGATCTTCAAGGAAGGTGGCCTCGACTACCTGGGAAATCCCAACCTCGTCCACGCACAGAGCATCCTTGCCATCTGGGCCAGCCAAGTTATCCTCATGGGAGCCGTCGAAGGCTACAGAGTTGGAGGTGGACCGCTCGGCGAGGGACTGGACAAGATCTACCCCGGAGGTGCGTTTGATCCGCTCGGACTCGCTGACGACCCGGATACTTTCGCTGAGCTCAAGGTGAAGGAGTTGAAGAACGGCAGACTGGCGATGTTCTCCATGTTTGGTTTCTTCACTCAGGCCATTGTTACAGGCAAGGGACCCATCGAGAACTTGCTCGACCACCTTGACAACCCCACCGTCAACAATGCCTGGGCGTATGCAACCAACTTCACTCCCGGATCTTAGACGCTTCAATTTGCAAAGAAAAAAAAGAAAAAGATGTTGTTCCGAGATCACTGTAAACCAGAATAAAACATGCTTACTTCTTGTCACTGTTGACACTTAGGAACTTGTTGTGAAGAGCAGTGATCCTGTTGGACTTGACAAAGAAGATCCCCGTGTGCCATCGAGGTTGCAAAGCTCCTCGTTGAGAACAGAATAAAAAAACTTTACGTGATTATACACGACATGGAACCATTTCCTGTTATCAAAGCTATGCATTGCCTCTGGAAAACTCATTGAGAATCAGCAAAAAGAAACAAGGAAGCCTGAACTAGTAACTTACCTTAATCGATTGTTGGGTGAACAAGCAGTGCCAAATCTCGTAAAAGACGGTATCAGACAAGTGAAACAAGAAAAACGAAAGAATCAATTCCAAGGAGAGTTTTCTATAGGCATGAGAATGGACTTGTGCTGGAGATATGGAAGCAACCCTTCGTATCCATTCTCTCGACCGATTCCACTCATCTTGTAGCCTCCAAACGGTACTGCTGGTCCTGCTCTCAGGTAGCAATTCACGTAGACAACGCCCGATTTGATCGACCTGGTCAGAAGATTGACTGTGTCAATGTTTTTGCTGAAGACCGCCGCTGCTAGACCGTAGTGTGTGCTGTTTGCAAGCTCCACGGCTTCGTCAAGAGTCCTGACTCAGTGAAGTAATGACCATCAGATAAACCAAGGTATAAACGAAGTCTTCTTACTTGAACTTGAGCACTGAAAGCACGGGACCAAATATTTCCTCGTTGGCAATCTTCATGGATTGCTACACAAATGTCCTGGATGTTTTGAGAAAAGAGTAAGAGAATCTTAACACAGCAAACCTTGACGTCTCCAAAAATTGTTGGCTGGATGTAAAATCCTTTCTCGCCGATGCGTTTGCCTCCCACTAGAAGGCTGGCACCTTCTTTTTTTCCCGACTCAATGTAGCTCAAAACTTTGTCCAGCTGCTCCTGGTTGATCTGATAAAACAGCTCGTGACTAGTATCCGAAAGATGAAGAGAAGATATTTTCTTACTTGGGGACCATTTTGGACTCCGGATTGGAAAGGATCTCCAATTACACGTTCGCTTGCCAGCTTGACAGACCTCTTGATAAACTCGTCATGAATACTTTCGTGAACAAAGACTCGCGATGCAGCAACACAGACTTGTCCCTGAAACACATGTCATCATTTCCAAACAAGTTCCCATCCTGAAAATTTCACCTGATGCATGAAAATGGCATTTTGAGAAACGGCCACAGCCGAGTCCAAGTCGGCATCCTCGCAGATTATAAACGGAGATTTGCCACCAAGCTCCAGTGTGACGGGCTTTAAGTTGCTTCTCGCAGCACTCTCCATTATCATTCTTCCAACTTCAGTGGAACCAGTAAATGTGACCTGAGGAAAAAAAGAACTTTTCTTTTCAACTTTTCTTTTCAATTGCAAGCTTTCTTACCTTATCCACGCTCATATGCTTCGAAATCGCGGCTCCTGCAGTGGGACCATAACCAGGAATAACATTGAGGACTCCCGCGGGAATCCCTGCCTATATTCGTGAAGAAAAAATGACTTTTTGTAGTGCAAGTCTTTCTTACCTCTTGAGAAAGACTCGCCAGGAGCAGTCCTGTCAAAGGTGTCTGCTCGGCAACCTTGACAACGATCGTATTTCCACAAGTTAACGCAGACCCGACTTTGTTGAGAAACATATGAGCCGGGAAGTTCCACGGAACAATCGCTCCAACCACACCAATTGGCTCCAAAAGGGTGTAGCACATCCGAGTAGAATCTGTTCGCAAGGTCTTTCCATTGAGCTTGTCAGCCCAGCCTGAGAAAAAAAAAGCCACTCCACTGGTTCAGCAGTGTTTCGATATTGAAAATATGTTTGTAGTACCTGCATTGTATCGCAGAGAGGCAACCGAACCCGCAATTATCCGCTTTGCTTAGATCGATCAACATTCCGTTGTTGAGGGTCTCAAGAGTTGCCAGTTCGTCGAGATGTTCCTCGATCACATCCGCGAACTTGTAAAGTATCCTTCCTCTTTCCTACCAAACGAGCATGAACAAAAGATAAATAAGAAGGAAGAAGGAAGACGGAAGAACTCACAGCAGCACCAAGGCGTGGCCAGGGCCCGTGGTCAAATGCTTCTCGCGCGGCTCTCACGGCCAGATCCACATCCGCCGCGTCTCCCTCGGCGACTTGAGCAATACATTCCGAGTTGCTGGGATTGAAAGTGGGGAACGTCTTGCCTGCGAAAGATCGACAAAACCATTTCACTCTCACCACAAAAGCACAAGAAAAGCAAAGATCACAACCTGAGACAGCGTCCACGAATCGCCCATCGATGAAGAGCTTGGTGTGCTTGACGAGATCCTTGGCATCGCTCCCCATATCTTTTTTACTTTGCTGCTATCCAAGCCTCGAGTAGTATATACCGGTGCGAATACCAATGCGATATGATATCGACGTGGACCTGTTATTTCAGTGGTAGGTATGGTGGCCAAAAACTTCGTAAAAAGGATTGACAAACGCAAATGTTGATAAACTAGCATCAAAACACATTTACCGTTCGGTGATGCAGCACTGTTAGGTGCGAAGATTGAAATAAGGGAGAGACAACTCACTTTCTCCGATGGTCACAGAAGTTGGGGGGTCTGCTTAAACATGAATCTTCACAGGACTCCTCTCAGTTAAATTGAGGCTCTCTCCAAACCTTAGAAAGATGTTGCCAAATTTTATGTCCATGATGTTTTTTCATCCCCAACATGCACTCTAAGCATTCATTCTACTTCATGAACTGAAGGAAAAACTTTAAAAAGAATATACAATATAACAATAATTTTAATTTTAAATATTCTAGACCCATCTTTCCTAGAATGCCTGCTAGAAGTACGTGATGCAAACCAGTATTAACAGCGTCTGGATGAAGAACACTCCCCATGAGTGTTTCCTCCTTGTCCTTGGAAATCAATCAAGCTGAGAAAGAACTACTATAATCTGTCAGCTAGTGATGCTAAATTCTTGTGATATAATTTAACAACGACAAATTCTCCTGAATAAGTCGTATTCCAATGAGCTATAATTTGTAAACTCGTGATATACTTAACATCACTAGCCCAGTCAAACAAGGCGGCCTGAGATGCGCGTCACAGGAAATTTTCCGCAGTTTCCAATATAAATGATTACATCTTCTTCCTGCAATTCTCAAATACAATTCTTCGAGTTCATGGCGCTCTCAATCTGTTTATACTTTCTTCTAAGTTTAAGTGCCATCTCCATCTCTCAGGTCTTTACCTTTCTTATCTCGCACGAGACAATCTTTTAAAGCCCATAGTTTGATTTTATTTCCAGGGACGAGATCAAGGAGACACTCACATTGTCTATTTGGGGAATGTCGATAAATCCCTCCATCCAGACGCTGTTACAAGCTCCCATCACGCACTCCTTGGGGATGTTCTAGGAAGGTAAAACTCCAGAAGAAAAAAATTATGAATTCATCCAAATTCGTGTATTCCAGTGTCAAAGCTGCCAGAGAATCAATCGGTTTTAGCTACAGGCATGGATTTAGTGGCTTCTCGGCTCGTTTGACAGAAGAACAAGCTTCTAAACTCTCTGGTAACGCATCATAGAAACATTATACATAATCTAAGTCAGTCTTTATCCATATTGCAGGCCTCCCAAACGTCTTGTCCGTCTTTCGCAATGAAATCCACACGGTCCACACCACAAACTCATGGGAATTTCTGGGACTCTATGGAAGCGGAGAGAAATCCTTGTTTGGTGCTAGTGAAGCTACTGAATCATCGTGGTTATGGAAGAAATCAAAATTCGGCAAGGACGTTATCATTGGTGTTTTGGATTCAGGTATTTCTCTCTTTCTTTTTGTTTTCAGGTGGGCAGGAGAAGGTCCGCCAACTTTGCTAGCATGGGAGAGGGCTTGGACTAATGTTGGTTTTCCCAGGAGTATGGCCAGAGTCGGAAAGCTTTTCGGAACATGGCATGGGACCAATCCCCGAAAGATGGAAAGGAGCTTGCGAAACTGGGGAGCAATTCAACGCTTCTCACTGCAACAAGTAAAAACAACACTCAAGTGAATTTAAAGTTTTTCAACTTATGATCTTTCAGGAAACTTATTGGTGCAAGATTCTTTTCCCACGGCCTACAGGATGGTCCTGAGGCTTATGCAAAAGCACACCAAGAAGTTCTTTCTCCGAGAGATGTTCACGGCCACGGAACTCACACGGCTTCCACTGCCGGAGGCCGATTCGTGAGAAACGCAAACTGGCTTGGCTACGCAAAAGGCACTGCAAAAGGTGGCGCTCCAGACTCACGCCTCGCGATCTATAAGATATGCTGGAGAAACATCACGGACGGCAGTGCAAGGTGCCCGGATTCTCACGTTCTCAGCGCATTTGATATGGGAATCCACGATGGCGTGGATATCATTTCTGCATCTTTTGGGGGTCCAGTGCGTGATTACTTCCTTGATTCTACGTCCATTAGAGCGTTCCATGCCATGCAGAAAGGCATTGTGGTGATAGCTTCTGCTGGAAACGAGCAGCAAACTGAGGGTCCTGGCTCTGTGAAAAATGTAGCTCCTTGGGTCATCACTGTTGGAGCGAGCACTCTTGATCGATCCTATTTTGGAGACCTTTACCTTGGCAACAATAAATCATTTCGGGGTTTAAGTATGACGGAGCAAAGATTAAAAAAGCGGTGGTATCATCTTGCTGCGGGAGCCGATGTTGGCTTGCCAACTTCCAACTTTTCAGCCAGGTAAAATATCAAATCTATAGATGTGAGTTAAAGAAATATTAATGCTGCAGGCAATTGTGTATGAGCCAGTCTTTGGATCCCAAGAAAGTCCGGGGAAAGATTGTGGCATGCTTGAGAGGGCCGATGCATCCAGGATTCCAATCATTGGAAGTTTCTCGAGCTGGCGGAGCTGGGATTATCATTTGCAACTCCACTCAAGTCGATCAAAATCCTAGAAATGAATTTCTTCCCTCAGTTCATGTCGATGAAGAAGTTGGACAAGCCATCTTTTCATATGTCAAATCTACAAGGTAAAATCTTTGTTCTTCTTTCTGTTTCTTACCTTTGTGAGCCTGGCAGAAATCCTGTAGCGGATATACAGCATCAGATATCATTGAGAAATCAAAAGCCTGCTCCTTTCATGGCACCTACTTCATCCTCTGGTCCCAACTTCATTGATCCAGACATTCTCAAGGTTTGTCAATGCTTTCTGTCTATTTGTTTTGGTAGTTTTTAAAGATTTTTGTTCTTTCAGCCCGATATTACAGCTCCAGGAGTAAAAATTCTAGCAGCATACACACAATTCAACAACTCAGAAGTACCATACCAATTTTCATCTGGAACCTCCATGTCTTGCCCTCACGTCACTGGGATTGTCGCCCTACTAAAATCCTATCGTCCAGCCTGGAGTCCAGCAGCAATCAAATCAGCCATAGTAACAACAGGTAACTAAGTGCTACATCTTTGTTTGTTACTGACACTTCAAAACAAAACAGGTTACGCATTCGATAATCTTGGAGAACCAATCAAGAATTCATCACGAGCTCCTGCATCACCCTTTGATTTTGGTGGAGGGCATGTAAATCCAAATGCTGCTGCACACCCTGGCCTAGTATATGACGCCGACGAGCAAGACTACATTGGATATCTCTGCGGTCTGGGATACAACCAGACTGAACTTCAGATCCTCACGCAAACTTCCGCCAAGTGTCCCGACAACCCCACAGACCTCAACTATCCATCCATTGCCATCTCCGATTTGCGCCGCAGCAAAGTCGTGCAGAGGCGAGTGACGAACGTGGACGATGATGTGACGAACTACACGGCATCTATCGAGGCACCGGAGAGTGTGTCGGTGTCGGTTCATCCACCGGTGCTGCAGTTCAAGCACAAGGGCGAGCCGAAAACATTCCAGGTGATATTTAGAGTGGAGGACGACTCAAACATTGATAAGGCTGTTTTCGGGAAGCTGATATGGAGCAACGGAAAGTATACGGTCACTAGCCCCATTGCAGTTTACCCAAGCAGATCTTAAGCAATTTTTGGGATGGAATAAAATTTCGAAACATAGCAATGCGTGTTGGTGTTCTGGTAGATTTTTTGCCTCGAAGGCTCATGCAAAAGCCAATCAATTTCCAGACCATGGATGCCAAGGGCTCCAACTCTCAACGAACATCCATTGGAGCTTAATCATTTCAGTATAATCTTGGGGCAATATTGATCCCCTTACCTATCGCATGCGAAGCAATTGCTCTACCATGTGAACTACACCCTTTTAACACACGCCATTTTTTATGTTCTCCATTATCACCCACAAAAGCATATTCGGTCAAGTGATATTAATGGCAAAGAGAACAGGAAGAAAGAAAGAATTTAGGGTTCTACGGCCCCAGATGGTCGATCTGGGGCAGGGATCTTTGCGTGTGGACGGAGCATCGATGGTGTGCAAGGAATCGGCGAGGTAGCGCTTCCAATATCGCTTCGTCGTCAGAGAAATTGGTCTTTTGTTTCGAGCACAAGTACACGGAGACAAATCTTTGCTTCTCTGGACTTAAAGGTCAAGACAGGCTGGTGGTGGAGCTGCTAGGAAACGTACCGGTACTACAGTGCTGCAGTGGTGTTTTGGCAGAAACGCAAGAGCATCGAGCTCGTTTGCCAGGCAGGACTTGAAGGAGCTCTGGACATGGTGGAGTGGAGGGAGCTTCGGACTTCTCGGCTTGCCTCATATATCTAGTTAAGTACTAGATTGCGGATAGGAGCTCCTACGATCACTACAGGAGGAACGGAAACATTTGCCGCTTGATCAAGCTTTGCCTTGACTCGGGTGATTCCAACTAAGTTTATCGGCTGATCGAGGTGCTGGGACAGGAAAGAAGCTCCCACAATCACTACACGAGATATCTTTTGAAGGGATCAAGTCCGTTAAGGTTGCAAAGGTGGTTGCTCAAGCCCCCAAGTTTCTGGGATGGGATGCCCCCCGGAGCTAGACCAGTTCGTGTTCTTCTGCCGTAATCTCGATAGCCGAGATGCTCTTCGGCACGATCAAGTTCCATCCTTCGTCGAATAGAAAGCTGGAACGGGAGATCTTTGCAAGCTGCTCATCAACCTCTGGAAGCAAGACGCTGCTCAACACGTCCGTTGGAAGAACGATACTTAACTCTATCCGAAGCTTTGCGGGGTGGTCACAACCAGAGACCTGAAGGTGGCAGAGCTCGCAAGCAACGTGATGAACGTGTTTTTATGGCTGGACGACGCCACAATGCTGGAGAGCTTCATACTCAAGCTCAAGAGCCAGAAGCTCAAGGACTTTGTGGCAAAAAGTAAAGAGGCATCTGGTATCAATCAAAGGGAAGTGTGCTCTTTGCGACATAGCCCAGGAGAGGATCAACGAGCTCTCGAAGCTGCAGAAGCCGGATCCACACAGGTGGTGTCAACCTTTGGCAACGGTTCCGGGTCATCCCGAGGTGGAGGCGTTTCTCCGGGGTCCCCAAGAGACGTTCACAGGTCCCAGGCGCGAAGCTTTGCTAGCAGCTACTTCGATGGGAAGTTTAGGAGCGGCTTCAGTGCAAAGGCTTCCTTCTGATACTCGGAATGCGTATGCTGAGATGAGGAAGGTGTACACGAATGGACAGACGGAGCTGAGGCTCCTTCAGCAACGCATTCAAGAGGAAAGCTAGCTCATAAAAGAGTTTGTGGTCAAAGCTGGTGAGGCCAACAAGGTAAAAGAAGAAAATCGTCAAGTTTACAATGTTCATAGCTCAATGTTGCAGCTTCACTGCAGCGAACATTCGTTGTATGAATGTTTCTTGCTTCTTAAATTTAGCATCACGGGTCATGGACGAACTCTCCTAAATTAGTCGTCACACGGACACATTCCGCGCCTCAGTCTTCTTACCTACAAATCTCAAACACAAGTCATCAAGTTCATGGCGCTCTCAATCTTTATATTCGTCCTTTTAAGTTCAAGTGCCATCTCCATCGCTCAGGTGTATATCATTTCTTATGTAGCGTAACTTCTAGTTTATAAGCCCTTGCGTATTTCCAGGGACGAGAAAAGCAAAATTTGGCAAAGACATTATCATCGGTGTTTTGGATTCAGGTATTTCCTTTTTCCATCATTTTCTTCTTTTTACTGGTCTTCTCCAGGAGTATGGCCAGAGTCGGAAAGCTTTTCGGATCATGGCATGGGACCAATCCCCGAAAGATGAAAGGAGCTTGCGAAACTGGGGAGCAATTCAACGCTTCTCACTGCAGAAAGTAAAAATAACACTCTAAGTGAATTTAAATTTTTTCAACATTTGATCTTTCAGGAAACTTATAGGTGCCAGATTCTTTACCCACGGCCTGCAAGATGGTCCCGAGGCTTATGCGAAAGCACACCAAGAAGTTCTTTCTCCAAGAGATGTTCAAGGCCATGGAACTCACGTGGCTTCCACTCCTGGAGGCCGATTTATGAGAAACGCAAACTGGTTTGGCTATGCGAAAGGCACTGCAAAAGGTGGAGCTCCGGACTCACGTCTCGCAATCTACAAGATATGCTGGAGAAACATCGTAAGGTGCCCGGATTCTCACATTCTCAGCGCATTTGATATGGGAATCCACGATGGCGTGGATATCATTTCTGCATCTTTCGGTGGTCCAGCAGGTGATTACTTCCTTGATTCTACGTCCATTGGAGCGTTCCATGCCATGCAGAAAGGCATTGTGGTGGTGGCTGCCGCTGGAAACGGGCAGGAACGTGAAGGGCCTGGCTCTGTGCAAAATGTAGCTCCTTGGGTCATCACTGTTGGGGCGAGCACTCTTGATCGATCCTATTTTGGAGACCTTTACCTTGGCAACAATAAATCATTTCGGGGCTTTAGCATGACGGAGCAAAGATTAAAAAAGCGGTGGTATCATCTTGCTGCGGGAGCCGATGTTGGCTTGCCAACTTCCAACTTTTCAGCCAGGTAAAATAATTAATCTTTGATTTGAGTTCATTTGAAATTATTAATGATGCAGGCAAATGTGTATGAGCGGGTCTTTGGATCCCAAAGAAGTCCGGGGAAAGATTGTGGCATGCTTGAGAGGGCCACAGGTTCCATTACGCGAAGTTTCTCGAGCTGGTGGAGCTGGCACTGAAGATCCCGGAAATGAGATTCTTTCTTCAGTTCATGTTGATGAAAGAGTTGGACAAGTCATTTTTTCATATATCAAATCTACAAGGTAAAAGCGTTATTTTCTTCCTTTCTTTCTGTTTCTTAGTTTTGTGTCTGGCAGAGATCCTAACTTTGAGAAACCGAAAACCTGCTCCTTCCATGGCACCCTTTTCATTCTCTGGTCCCAACTCGGTTGATCCAGACATTCTCAAGGTTTGTCAAATGGTTTATTGCTTTTTTTTTTGTTGGTACTTTTTGAAGATTTTTGTCCAATTGACAAGCATATGACGTGTTCCATCTCACGGTGATCCTAGTTTTCTTGAGTTTGTATGTGTGGTAAGAAATATCATGGCTCAGGCAGAGAATGCAAATAGCAGTAGCTTCTGCAATTAGCTTCACCACTCTCACAAGCAAGAATATGGTCTTCCTGCCACAGCAGGGAGGGTTTTGCATGCCCCGAAGTGTACAGCTTTGTCAATGAATTCTACAGATGGTCTCTGCGTTCTTCCCTCGCCAGTGTCCTCTCTACGACAACTGGCATCGACATCTAGCTCGCCAATTCCACCTACCAGCAAGCTAGTGCATGGAGAGTGATCAGCAACTCAACAAGTGATGGGGGAGCCAACAAGCTGTAAGCCCCACATCTGCATAGGCTTATCCATTGGTGGTAGCCAGAGCAATTGATTGTGTCTCTTGACTACTCCCATTTTTTTTATGGAGTGTGTAGAACTTAAACAAGAGAGATAGCACCAAGAAAGTAAATGACCGTCTGGAACCCTTGTAATCAAGTGGAAATTTACTGAATTATCACAAAGAAGAATAAAAAGACTTACCAATGGTAAAAAAAAATCTTTCACAATTTTTATAGTTGATGTAGAAATTAAGATTCATAGACAACTTCTCAATCCCCTTTACATGAATAGAGCAAAGTCTTTTAGCTTGTGTTTGGCTTTAAAATCAAATGTAAAACATTACTAATTAACAATATTTTTCATTAAATTTTCTTCTAGATACTTTACCTATGTGACAAAATTAACCTTGCATTATATTTCTATTGATTAACATCACCAAAGCTTTTTCTGATTTAGCTGCATTGAGGGTACCATCTATAGAAGACCAAATGTTGCCACCAAAGCAAAACCATTTGGCTAATATATTTGATGTTTTAAGGATCTTTTTGAGCAAACAAGCATTACTTTTACCCTAGAGGTTGGACACTTTTCCTTTAGAATATTCTACTATTATATAATGAATGATTAATGTACTTTTAATGTTCTAAAATTGTTGTCTTTTTTAGTATACTTTCTCCAACACTTTTACTCTAGCACTTTACTCTTGGTCACTATCTATTGGTGCTCATGTTTCAAATAAATGGTCTTGTTCTTATGATTATTCCAATAGTGGTTGTTATAATTGTGGTCAATTTGGTCATATAGCTAGTTTTATTATCAATCTTGTGGGTTTTCTCATCATTCCAGATGTATTTCCCAATTTTGTTGGCAACATCCAAATCATACTCATTTAGTTTTTTATGTTATTCTTTGTCTATAACAATTTCTTTAAGCTTATATTGCTACTAGTTCTAATGGGCAACAATAGCACATATATACTGCTGACAATGACTCATCCCCTCCTATTTTATTTTGAACAGAATACTAATGGTGTTTTGCTAACTATTTGTTCTTCTTTTTACTATTATTATTGACTCTAGTGCCACATAACATATGGCTGAGCACTCTAAATTTCATGATTATCAAGTTATGTTAGTTATGACTTGTTTTTTTCTTGGTGATAATTCTAAGAATTTTATTGAAGGGATTTGCAAATTCTTTTTTTTTTCTTTATATTCTATCACTTCTGTAATGCACTTGAATTTGAATTTGAATTTGAATATTGACTGTTGTGCTATAAAACAACGATTTGATACACACTTAATATCTCTTATGAGCACTAACTCTTTGTATTTAACTCTTACATGCAAAATAGTGTTAAACAATGTTTAACACAATTTTGGTATATTAGTGGGTTAACACAAAGAAGAGGGTACCCCACCAACTAAAGTAACATAGAGTTTAGGTTTAGAACTAAGCTGGATGCAAAATAAAGAGTGATATTATTGAACAAAAGCCAAACTAATATTTTAAATAATCAACCATTCAATCAAACCATTATTTATATTATAGTTCCTCCCCCCTTTAAGGAATGCATGTTTTGGGCTTTCACCCTAGTCCCAGGAATTATCTCAAAACTTACTAAATATAGAATGACACTAGATGGTGAATTAAGATGCATTAACAACATCATAAGGTTCA
The DNA here is from genome assembly GCF_000143415.4 of Selaginella moellendorffii. NCBI lineage: Eukaryota > Viridiplantae > Streptophyta > Lycopodiopsida > Selaginellales > Selaginellaceae > Selaginella > Selaginella moellendorffii. Next base: position 810,315 of record NW_003314338.1, read on the forward strand.
AAACACTCACACTCTCTACATATGCTTTATAGACACTTTCTAGAAATAATATATGGATCCAGAATAGAATCAACACATAAGATATGATAGTAAGGATGTTTAGTAAGTTATTATGTAACTTGAGGGAATATACTCAATATTGTGGGGGTTCCCAACATTAGCAATTTCAAATTAACAAATGAGTTTTTCTAACTAATTTAAGTATTAATTTGGATAGAAATACTAGCCTTTTGCCATAATGCACATAACATACAAAAGAACAAGAATCAAAATTGCCTACATGCAAAGAGCTCTCACCCAAACCTTGATCAATATATGCTCTTTAAGCACCCATGTTGCAACACACAAAAGATCAAGAGCCGCCCACTTGCAAACCCTGATTAATATGTGCTTGTTGTGCCCACCGCTTCATGAAACTTGTTTTTGAAGTGCCCATGCTGCACCTAAGATTGTGGGAAAGCTGTTGCTCTCAATTGGACAGGAAAGTACTGTAGTATGAAAGACAAAAAAAACATCACTATATTTCATATGACATCACATGTACCTGTGTGGCAAGCTGATGTGGTATAGCAATCTCACATGTCATACTGATGTGGCACAACCCCATACTGAATGCCATCACATTTTGATCCTAGGGCAATCAAAATGTATTTTTATAATGTGGGCACTAACCATATGCATGCCTTTAATGTTAAGGCACCAAAGCTGCCTGATTGATTGCCATAAGGTGTGAATTAAACATGGGATCAAGAAATGTTTGATATGGCTAGGAGACTTATCAAAGTTATATGTGGTGACACAAGTATTTTGTTGGTTTTGTTCTCTTTATTTGCATCTCATCATATTCTTTTGCAGGAGATAGATTTATATTGTGATGGGTAGTTTGTCAATTATGATACATGGTCATTTTATTGCCATAATTGCAACTTTCACATGAACAACTATGTTGTATTGTACACCCAAGAGCCAGAATTGATGATGGTCTAGGCATTCCCGAATGCACCACCACCAATTCCAAAACCCCATCCTCCCCCAGTTCCAGCACATGACGCTTTATGTAATGGGAGTGATGTTGAGCATTAGAAAGGAGAGCAGCACTTTATGTGTGTATAAGGATATTCTCAAAGGTAGTTGAGTTGGGCACACGCTACAAGGTGTTGTTTGAGGTGTTATTCAACCTTCTAGTCCTTGACAACATCTCAGACAATAGACAATGAGGTTTTTTGTAAGTAGGTTCATAGCTGAGGATTGGCTTGCAGCATGCAATGGCAATAACCTTCACCCATCCGTGCATGAGTGGATAGTCCGTTCAGTCAGTGTAATGGCAACCAAGGAGGCTCCACCACTTTGCCATGGGCTCTCGCTTCTTGGCACCCGGCCAGAGAGTCACCTTGGAGCACTTCCACCTGAATTTTATGGTGTGCAATTGTCTACATGCAATGCAATCATCAAATTAAACAAGAGGTACAAAACCTACAAGCACCGTGAGTCATCCACTCCAGGTGGGCCATACTCAGAGCTCTCGGCTGCGTCACCCCAGCGTTCAGTTTGGTGAGGCTGTGTGGTTTAAGGCCAGCTCGCAGATCTTTAAGGAAGGTGGCCTCGACTACCTGGGAAATTCCAACCTCGTCCACAGACAGAGGCATCCTTGCCATCTGGGCCTGCCAAGTTATCCTCATGGGAGCTGTCGAGAGCTTGGCGAGGGACTGGACAAGATCTACCCCGGAGGTGCGTCTGATCCGCTCGGACTCGCTGACGACCCGATACTTTCGCTGAGCTCAAGGTGAAGGCATCGAGAACTTGTTCGACCACCTTGACAACCCCACCGTCCACAACCTGGGCATAACTTCACTCCCGGATCTTTGTTCCGTGATCACTGTAAACCAGAATAAAAGAGGCTTCCTTCCTGTCACTGTTGACGCTTAGGAACTCGTTGTGAAGAGCAGTGATCCTGCTGTACTTGACAAAGAAGATCCCCGTGTGCCTTTTCGGTTCGAGCTTGCAAAGCTCCTCGTTGAGATCATTATACACGAAATGGAACCAATTCCTGTTATCAAAGCTATGAATTGTCTCTGGAAAACACATATTGAGAATCAGAAAAAAGAAACAAGGAAGCCTGAACTAGTAACTTATCTTGACCGATTGTTGGGTGAAGAAGCACATCTTGTAAAAGACGGTATCAGAACAAGTGAAACCAGAAAAACGAAAGAGTCAATTCCAAGGAGAGTTTTCCATAGGCATGAATGGACTTGTGCTGGAGATATGGAAGCAAGCCTTCGTATCCATTCTCTCGACCGATTCCACTCATCTTGTAGCCTCCAAACGGTACTGCTGGTCCGTATCCCAGGTAGGAATTCACATAGACAACGCCCGATTTGATCGACCTGGTCAGAAGATTGACTGTGATCAATGTTCTTGCTGAAGACCGCCGCTGCTAGACCGTAGTGTGTGCTGTTTGCAAGCTCCACGGCTTCGTCAAGAGTCCTGACTCAGTGAAGTAATTACCATCAGATAAACCAAGGCATAAACGAGGTTTTCTTACTTGAACTTGAGCACTGAAAGCACGGGACCAAAGATTTCCTCGTTGGCAATCTTCATAGATTGCTACACAAATGTCCTGGATGTTCTGAGAAAGAGTAAAAGAATTTTAACACAGCAAACCTTGACGTCTCCAAAAATTGTTGGCTGGATGTAAAATCCTTTGATTGGAAAGGATCTCCAATTTCACGTTCGCTTGCCAGCTTGACAGACCTCTTGATAAACTCGTCATGAATACTTTCGTGAACAAAGACTCGCGATGCAGCAACACAGACTTGTCCCTGAAACACATGTCATCATATCCAAACAAGTTCCCATCCTGAAAATTTCACCTGATGCATGAAAATGGCATTTTGAGAGACGGCCGCAGCCGCGGCATCCTCGCAGATTATAAACGGAGATTTGCCACCAAGCTCCAGTGTGACGGGCTTTAAGTTTCTTCTCGCAGCACTCTCCATTATCATTCTTCCAACTTCAGTGGAACCAGTAAATGTCACCTGAGGAGAAAAAGGAACTTTTCTTTTCAACTTTTTTTTTCAATTGCAAGCTTTCTTACCCTACCCACGCTCATATGCTTCGAAATCGCGGCTCCTGCAGTGGGACCATAACCAGGAATAACATTGAGGACTCCCGCGGGAATACCTGCCTATATTCGTGAAGAAAAAATGACTTTTTGTAGTGCAAGTCTTTCTTACCTCTTGAGAAAGACTCGCCAGGAGCAGTCCTGTCAAAGGTGTCTGCTCGGCAACCTTGACAACGATCGTATTTCCACAAGTTAACGCAGACCCGACTTTGGTGAGAAACATATGAGCCGGGAAGTTCCACGGAACAATCGCTCCAACCACACCAATTGGCTCCAAAAGGGTGTAGCACATCCGAGTAGAATCAGTTCGCAAGGTCTTTCCATTGAGCTTGTCAGCCCAGCCTGAGAAAAAAAAGCCACTCCACTGGTCCAGCAGTTTTTCAAAAGAACTCTTTATTTAAAATATGCTTGTAGTACCTGCATTGTATCGCAGAGGCAACCGAACCCGCAATTATCCCCTTGCTTAGATCGATCAACATTCCGTTGTTGAGGGTCTCAAGAGTTGCCAGTTCGTCGAGATGTTCCTCGATCACATCCGCGAACTTGTGAAGTATCCTTCCAACGAGCATGAACAAAAGATAAATAAGAAGGAAGAATGAAGAAGGAAGAACTTACAGCAGCAGCAAGTCGTGGCCAGGGCCCGGATCAAACGCTTCGCGTGCGACTCTCACGGCCAGATCCACATCCGCCGCGTCTCCCTCGGCGACTTGAGCAATACATTCGGAGTTGCTGGGATTGAAAGTGGGGAACGTCTTGTCTGCGAAAGATCGACAAAACCATTTCACTCTCACCACAAAAGCACAAGAAAAGCAAAGATCACAACCTGAGACAGCGTCCACGAATCGCCCATCGATGAAGAGCTTGGTGTGCTTGACGAGATCCCTGGCATCGCTCCCCATATCTTTTTTGCTTTGCTGCTAAGCCTCGAGTAGTATATACCGGTGCGAATATCAATGAGATATGATATCGACGTGGACGTGGACCTGTTAGTTCAGTGGTAGGTGTCGTAAAAAGGATTGACAAACGCAAATCTTGATAAACTAGCATCAAAACACATTTACCGTTCGGTGAGTTCCAGTGATCCATTTGCACTATTTAGCCGCGTTTCCGAGCATTTGGAGCTCAATCCCATGCTGCAAACGAATATAAGAAACCGTACAAGGAAACAACGAAAAACTAGTGCGATCCCAAGCGTTTTGGTAGCTCAATCTCCTGCTGCAAACAAAACAACAAAAATCCCCCACGAGTAAAGACTAAAGTGACGAAAGAGGCCAAGCCATTACTGTTTCTTGGGGGCCGGCTTTCTTCGTCATCTGGTTTCGTCAAGAAGAAAGTTCGTTCTCGTCAGATGAAATGAAAAGAAGAAAACTTGTTAGGGCTACAAGATCACCAAAAGAAAATCTACCATGGATCGTTTCCATCGGCCGGAATGGTTTAGGGCTTAACCTTGTCTAACAATAATCTTAATTTTAGAAATTCTAGCCACTAATTAAACCCATCTTCCTAGAATGCCTGCTAGAAGTACGTGATGCAAACCAGTATTAACAGCGTCAGGATGTAGTAGTTCTTTCTCAGCTTGATTGATTTCCAAGGACAAGGAGGAAACACTCGGTTTATAATCTGTCAGCTAGTAATGTTAAATTCTCGTGATATAATTTACCATCGACAAATTCTCCTGAATAAGTCATAGTTCATAGAGCTACAATTTGTCAACTCCTGATATACTTAACATCACTAGCCCTTGACAAATTCTCCTGAATAAGTCGTATTTCATTGTAGAATCAAACAACACGACCTGAGATGCGCGTCACATGAAACATTCAGCAGTTTCCAATATAAATGATCATAACTTCTTCCTGCAATTCTCAAATACAATTCCTCAAGTTCATGGCGCTCTCAATCTGTTTATACTTTCTTCTAAGTTTAAGTGCCATCTCCATCTCTCAGGTCTTTACCTTTCTTATCTCGCGCGAGACAATCTTTTAAAGCCCATGGTTTGATTTTATTTCCAGGGACGAGATCAAGGAGACACTCACATTGTCTATTTGGGGAATGTCAATAAATCCCTCCATCCAGACGCTGTTACAAGCTCCCATCACGCACTCCTTGGGGATGTTCTAGGAAGGTAAAACTCCAGAAGAAAAAAATTATGAATTCATCCAAATTCGTGTATTCCAGTGTCAAAGCTGCCAGAGAATCAATCGGTTTTAGCTACAGGCATGGATTTAGTGGCTTCTCGGCTCGTTTGACAGAAGAACAAGCTGCTAAACTCTCTGGTAACGCATCATAGAAACATTATACATAATCTAAGTCAGTCTTTATCCATATTGCAGGCCTCCCAAACGTCTTGTCCGTCTTTCGCAATGAAATCCACACGGTCCACACCACAAACTCATGGGAATTTCTGGGACTCTATGGAAGCGGAGAGAAATCCTTGTTTGGTGCTAGTGAAGCTACTGAATCATCGTGGTTATGGAAGAAATCAAAATTCGGCAAAGACGTTATCATTGGTGTTTTGGATTCAGGTATTTCTCTCTTTCATCTTCTTCTTGTTTTCATGGTCGGCAGGAGAAGGTCCGCCAACTTTGCTAGCATGGGAGAGGACTTGGACTAATGTTGGTTTTCCCAGGAGTATGGCCAGAGTCGGAAAGCTTTTCGGATCATGGCATGGGACCAATCCCCGAAAGATGGAAAGGAACTTGCGAAACTGGGGAGCAATTCAACGCTTCGCACTGCAACAAGTAAAAACAACACTCAAGTCAATTTAAATTTTTTCAACTTATGATCTTTCAGGAAACTTATCGGTGCAAGATTCTTTTCTCACGGCCTACAGGATGGTCCTGAGGCTTATGCAAAAGCACACCAAGAAGTTCTTTCTCCGAGAGATGTTCACGGCCACGGAACTCACACGGCTTCCACTGCCGGAGGCCGATTCGTGAAAAACGCAAACTGGCTTGGCTACGCAAAAGGCACTGCAAAGGGTGGCGCTCCAGACTCACGCCTCGCGATCTATAAGATCTGCTGGAGAAACATCACGGAGGGCAATGTAAGGTGCTCGGATTCTCACATTCTCAGCGCATTTGATATGGGAATCCACGATGGCGTAGATATTTTTTCTGCATCGATCAGTGGATTGGACGATTACTTCCAGCACGCACTGTCGATCGGTTCATTCCATGCCATGCAGAAAGGCATTGTGGTGGTAGCTTCTGCTGGAAACGACCAGCAAACTATGGGTCCTGGCTCTGTGCAAAATGTAGCTCCTTGGGTCATCACTGTTGGAGCGAGCACTCTTGATCGATCCTATTTTGGAGACCTTTACCTTGGCAACAATAAATCATTTCGGGGCTTTAGTATGACGAAGCAAAGATTAAAAAAGCGGTGGTATCATCTTGCTGCGGGAGCCGATGTTGGCTTGCCAACTTCCAACTTTTCAGCCAGGTAAAATATCAAATCCATAGATTTGAGTTAAAGAAATATTAATGCTGCAGGCAATTGTGTATGAGCCAGTCTTTGGATCCCAAGAAAGTCCGGGGAAAGATTGTGGCATGCTTGAGAGGGCCGATGCATCCAGCATTCCAATCATTCGAAGTTTCTCGAGCTGGTGGAGCTGGGATTATCTTTTGCAACTCCACTCTAGTCGATCAAAATCCTGGAAATGAATTTCTTCCCTCGGTTCACGTCGATGAAGAAGTTGGACAAGCCATCTTTTCATATATCAAATCTACAAGGTAAAATCTTCGTTCTTCTTTTTGTTTCTTACCTTTGTGTGCCTGGCAGAAATCCTGTAGCGGATATACAGCATCAGATATCATTGAGAAATCAAAAGCCTGCTCCTTTCATGGCACCTTTTTCATCCTCTGGTCCCAACTTCATTGATCCAGACATTCTCAAGGTTTGTCAATGTTTTCTGTGTATTTGTTTTAGTAGTTTTTGAAGATTTTTGTTCTTTTAGCCGGATATTACAGCTCCAGGAGTAAATATTCTAGCAGCATACACTCAATTCAACAACTCTGAAGCACCATACCAATTTTCATCTGGAACCTCCATGTCTTGCCCTCACGTCACTGGGATTGTCGCCCTACTAAAATCCTATCGCCCAGCCTGGAGTCCAGCAGCAATCAAATCAGCCATAGTAACAACAGGTGACTAAGTGATACATCTTTGTTTGTTACTGACACTTCAAAACAAAACAGGTTACTCATTCGATAATCTTGGAGAACCAATCAAGAATTCATCACGAGCTCCTGCATCACCCTTTGATTTTGGTGGAGGGCATGTAAATCCAAATGCTGCTGCACACCCTGGCCTAGTATACGACGCCAACGAGCAAGACTACATTGGATATCTCTGCAGTCTGGGATACAACCAGACTGAACTTCAGATCCTCACGCAAACTTCCGCTAAGTGTCCCGACAACCCCACAGACCTCAACTATCCATCCATTGCCATCTACGATTTGCGCCGCAGCAAAGTCTTGCACAGGCGAGTGACGAACGTGGACGATGATGCGACGAACTACACGGCATCTATCGAGGCACCGGAGAGTGTGTCGGTGTCGGTTCATCCGTCGGTGCTGCAGTTCAAGCACAAGGGCGAGACGAAAACATTCCAGGTGATATTTAGAGTGGAGGACGACTCAAACATTGATAAGGATGTTTTCGGGAAGCTGATATGGAGCAACGGAAAGTATACGGTCACTAGCCCCATTGCAGTCAACCCAAGCAGATCATAAGCAATTTTTCGGATGGAATAAAATTTCCAACATAACAATCCGTGTTCGTGTTCTGTTAGATTTTTTGCCTCGGAGGCTTATGCAAAAGCCAATCAATTTCCAGACCATGGATGCCACAGCAAACATCCATTGGAGCATAATCATTATTAGTATAATCTTGGGGCAATTGATCCCCTTACCTATCGCATGCAAAGCGATATGATCTTTGCAAGTTGCTCATCAACCTCTGGAAGCAAGACGCTGCTCAACGCGTTTGATGGAAGAACGATACCTCCTACCTCTATCCGAAGTTTTGTGGGGTGGTCACAACCAGAGACCTGAAGGTGGCAGAGCTCGCAAGCAACGTGATGAACGTGTTTTTATGGCTGGACGACGCCACAATGCTGGAGAGCTTCATACTCAATCTCAAGAGCCAGAAGCTCAAGGACTTTGTGGCGAAAGTTTTCCGGGATGGAGGCATCTGGTATCGATCAAAGGGAACTGTGCTCTTTGCGACATAGCCCAGGAGAGGACCAACGAGCTCTCGAAGCTCCAGAAGCCGGATCCACACAGGTGGTGTCAACCTTTGGCAACGGTTCCGGGTCATCCCGAGGTGGAGGCGTTTCTCCGGGGTCCCCAAGAGACGTTCACAGGTCCCAGGCGCGAAGCTTTGCTAGCAGCTACTTCGATGGGAAGTTTAGGAGCGGCTTCAATGCAAAGCAAAGGCTTCCTTCTGATACTCGGAATGCGTATGCTGAGATGAGGAAGGTGTACATAGACGGAGCTGAGGCTCCTTCAGCAACGCATTCAAGAGGTGAAGATTGGCAAGAGGAAAGCTATCACTATTCCTGTGGCAAAAAAGGTATTGACCACAAACTCTTCTATGAGCTAGCGAGGGCGCTAAGCTGGCGAGGCCACAAGGTAAAAGAAGAAAATCGTCAACTTTACAATGTTCGTAGCTCAATGTTGCAGCTTCACTGCAGCGAACATTCGTTGTATGAATGTTTCTTGCTTCTTAAATTTAGCATCACGGGTCATGGACGAACTCTCCTAAATTAGTCGTCACACGGACACATTCCGCGTCTCCTCCAATATAAATGATCACCTCTCCATCGCACAGGTGTATATACTTCTTGTTTATAAGCCCTTGCGTTTGATTCTATTTCCAGGGACGAGATCAAGGAGACACTCACATTGCGATAAATCGCTCCATCCAGATGCTGTTACTAGCTCCCATCACACACTCCTTCAGGACGTTTTAGGAAGGTAAAACTTCGATCACAATACAAAAGAGTATGAATTTGACATCCATATTTGTGTATGCCAGTGTCGAAGCTGCCAGAGATTCACTGGGTTTTAGCTACAGGCATGGATTCAGTGGCTTCTCGGCTCGTCTTACAGAAGAACAAGCTTCTAACTCTAACGCTCATAGAAATAAAAAATGTAAGTCAATCTCTCCTCACGCTGTAGGCCTACCAAACGTGTTGTCCGTCTTTCCCAACAAAATCCACACGGTCCACACCACATTGACCTCATGGGAGTTTCTCGGCCTCTATGGAAATGGACAGAAATCCTTGTATGGGGCTAGTGAAGCTACTGAATCATCATGGCTATGGAGAAAAGCAAAATTTGGCAAAGACATTATCATCGGCGTTTTGGATTCAGGTATTTCCTTTTTCCATCATTTTCTTCTTTTTACTGGTCTTCTCCACGAGTATGGTCAGAGTCGGAAAGCTTTTCCGATCAATGGCATGGGACCAATCCCCGAAAGATGGAAAGGAACTTGCGAAACTGGGGAGCAATTCCACTCTTCTCACTGCAACAAGTAAAAGCATGACTCACGTGAATCTAAATTTGTTCAACTTTTGATCTTTCAGGAAACTTATAGGTGCCAGATTCTTTACCCACGGCCTGCAAGATGCTCCTGAGGCTTATGTAAAAGCACACCAAGAAGTTCTTTCTCCAAGAGATGTTCAAGGCTATGGAACTCATGTGACTTCCACTGCCGGAGGCCGATTTGTGAGAAACGCAAACTGGTTTGGCTACGCGAAAGGCACTGCAAAAGGTGGAGCTCCAGACTCATGTCTCGCAATCTACAAGGTATACTGGAGAAACGTCACGGCCAGCACCGTACGGTGTGAAAACGCTCACATTCTCAGCGCATTTGATATGGGAATCCACGATGGCGTGGATATCATTTCTGCATCTTTCGGTGGTTCAGCGGGTGATTACTTCCTTGATTCTACGTCCATTGGCGTTCCATGCCATGCAGAAAGGCATTGTGGTGGTGGCTTCCGCTGGAAACAAATGGCCGGGCTCGGTGGGAAGTGTAGCCCCCTGATCATTACTGTTGGAGCGAGCACTCTTGATCGAGCCTACTTTGCAGATCTTTTCCTTGGCAACAATGACTCGTTTCAAGTACAGGGCGTATAGTCTATTATACATCTCACTTTTTTGGACTCAGGGTTCTAGTTTTACGAGGCAAAGATTGTCAAAACGGTGGTATCATCTTGCTGCGGGTGCCGATGTTGGCTTGCCAACTTCCAACTTTCCAGCCAGGTAAAATAATTAATCTTTGATTTGAGTTCATTTGAAATCATTAATAATGCTGGCAAATGTGTATGAGCGGGTCTAAGTCCGGGGAAAGATTGTGGCATGCTTGAGAGGGCCACAGGTTCCATTACACGAAGTTTCTTGAGCTGGTGGAGCTGGCACTGAAGATCCTGGAAATGAGATTCTTTCTTCAGTTCATGTTGATGAAAGAGTTGGACAAGCCATTTTTTCATATATCAAGTTTACAAGGTAAAAGCGTTATTTTCTTCCTTTCTCTCTTTCCGTTTCTTAGCTTTGTGTCTGGCAGCGATCCTAACTTTGAGAAACCGAAACCTGCTCCTTCCATGGCACCCTTTTCATCCTCTGGTCCCAACTCGGTTGATCCAGACATTCTCAAATGCTTTGTTTTTTTTTTTTTTGGTACTTTTTGAAGATTTTTGTTCTTTCAGCCCAATTGACAAGCATACCATCTCATGGTGATCCTAGTTTTCTTGAGTTTGAAGAACCATCATGGCTCAGGCAGAGAATGCAAACAGTAGTAGCTTCTGCAATCAGGTTCACCACTCTCACAAGCAAGAATCCTCCTTGTCAAATATGGTCTTCCCACTGCTTCTGCCTGCAACAGCAGGGAGGGTTTTGCATGCCCCGAAGTGTACAGCTTTGTCAATGAATTGATCCGTTCTACAGATGGTCTCTGCGTTCTTCCCTCGCCAGTGTCCTCTCCACGACAACTGGCATCGACATCTAGCTCGCCAATTCCACCTACCAGCAAGCTAGTGCATGGAGAGTGATCAGCAACTCAACAAGTGATGGGGGAGCCAACAAGCTGTATGCCTCGGCCGAGCCCCACATCTGCATAGGCTTATCCATTGGTGGTAGCCAGAGCAATTGATTATGCCTCTTGACTACTCCCATTTTTTTTATGGAGTGTGTAGAACTTAAACAAGAGAGATAGCACCAAGAAAGTAAATGACCGTCTGGAACCCTTGTAATCAAGTGGAAATTTACTGAATTATCACAAAGAAGAATAAAGACTTAGCAATGGTAACAAAAAATCTTTCACAATTTTTATAGTTGATGTAGAAATTAAGATTTGTAGACAACTTCTCAATCCCCTCTACATGAATAGAGCAAGTCTTTTAGCTTGTCTTTGCCTTGAAAATCAAATGTAAAACATTACTAATTAACAATATTTCTCAAAATTAACCTTAGGTGGTATATGAGAACATATGTGCATTATATTTTCTATTGATTAACATAGAGGAAACACTTCCTTCACCACCAATTTAGCTGCATTGAGGGTACCATTTGGTTAACATATTTAATATTTTAAGGATCTTTTTGTGCAAATGAGCATTACTTTACCCTAGAGGATTTCTTACTTTAGTTTTTGGACACTTTTCCTTAAGAATATTCTACCATTGTATGATGAATGATTAGTGTCCTTTTGAGGTTGCAGTTTGTGACTAGAATTGTTGTTTTTTTTAGTATACTTCCTCCAACACTCCTACTTTAACACTTTACTCTCAGTCACCATCTATTGGTGCTCATGTTTCAACAAGATTCATCTTGTTCTTATAGTCATTTCAATAGTAGTTGTTATAATTGTGATCAATTTGGTCATATAGTTGGTTTTGTCATCATTCTGAATGTATTTCCCAATTTTGTTGTCAATATCCATATCATACTCATTTAGTTTCTCATGTTATTCTCTTTCTATAACAACTTCCTTAAGCTTATATAGCTAGTAATCCTAATGGACAACAATAACAAATATATATTACTAACAATGACTCATCCCCTCCTATTTTATTTTGAACAAAGGATTTTCAATATGATCATGCTTATACTAATGGTGCTTTGCTAACTATTTATTCTTCTTTTTACTATTATTATTGATGCTAGTTCCACATAATATATGGTTGAGCAATTTAATATTTTTTAAATAAAAATAAACAGCCTCAAGTGATCTTCCATACACCTATCTACTATCCTTACTATATATTTTGAATTCTATAGTCCTTTCCTCCCCTATATAAAAGCTCATTTTGGCCTTTCACGCCAATCCTTCGAGATAGTTTTTGGGATAAATTCAAAAACTTAATAAGTATGGAATGGTTTTATATTTTGAATTTGGATACAGGAATAACACTAAGTGTTTAGGCCATTCTTTACATTTGGGTAAATAATCACTTCTTTCCTTATGCTTATGTGGCCAAAACTTAGTTTATTAATACTTGAACAAAAAAGACTAATAAAGGAACTAACAATACTAATCTCCTATTGTTGTGGTAGTATGAAAAAAATTCCAAAATAACTCATTAACAAGGTATGTTTGTTTAATAGTAGTGTTATTTTAATTTATTACTCTAAATTTCATGATTATCAAGTTATTTTAGTTATGAGTTGTTTTTTTCTTGATTATAATTCTAAACATCTTATTGAAAGGTTTTGCAAATTCTTTTTTTGTTTCTCAAAGATGTTCTTCATATTCTATCACTTCTGTAACACACATGAATTTGGAGTCAAACTCCAAGGCCATTTTGTTACAAAACAAGGGTTTAATATGCACTCAATATCCCCTACAAGCACTAACTTCCTATATCTAGCTCATGTATGCAAAACAATGTTAAACAATGTTTAATACAATTTTGGCCTAACGCAAGGAGGAGGGTACCCAACTTACTAGAGTAGCATGGAGCTTAAGCTTAGACCCAAATTGGATGCAAAATAAGCAGTGATACAACCTAATAAAAGCCAAATTCATATTTTAGGTGGTCAACTATGCAAGCTAAATATTATTCATATTATACATTTGCAACCACCCACAACCCCCTCTCCCCTTAAGGAATGCATGCTTTGGGCTTTTACTCTAGTCATAAGATTTAGTTGCTCGAAACTTGCTAAATATAGAATGGTGCTAAATGGAGAATTGAGATGCGATAATAGGTTCAAAACACTCTCTACATTCTATAAATATACCTTTTAGACACTTTGTAAAAATAGCATATGGATCTAGAATGAAACTAACATATAAAGTATGGTAGTGAGGGTGTCTGATAAACATGGTAAGCTATCATGTAGCAATATTAAGGAATTATACTCAATATCGTATGGGTTCTCAACACTAACAAATGTAACTTAACAAATGAGTTTCTTTAACCAAGTTAAATATGCTTGATTAATAGCATTTAGGAATTCCGTCCTTATAATCATCTAGTTATATGCACATGTAATAAATAATTTCTCAACTAACTTGGGTGGAGAATATAAAAGGAACAAATAGTACTAACCTTTTGTTATCATGACAATAAGGAAAGAGTGTCTGCAAAGTTTGATAAATATTTTTCGATACCTAAAGTTACATTTGCAACACTCTCCTTGCCTTAGGGAAGATTGACATCCTCATTAATGCATACTCTAGCTTGAAAATCGTTAGAAAACAACTCTGAAAAATAATTTTGTGGGAGACACACCAACTTAAATGAATGGGGAAAACTACCTCTCTTCTACATTAAAAGATACTAGGACTTAAACACCTTTTTCATAAAGTTTGTTCTTAACATGTTTAGTTGCAACATAAAACTGCATGCTCGCAAGAAGCATTGTGTGTAGCCTCCATTTGTATAATCTAGATATCATCACAAGAATCCTTGAGCATCTCATGTGAACTGTGAGTTTGGACCTTCCACCTCCACCATTGGAGCCTCCACCTCCACTTGCACCATGTCATGTGGAGTGTCCATTATAGCCTTAAGCATTTGTAAGCTTAGAGCCTCCACTACATTATATGAAACCTACTCATTGATGAATTTATATTGCACTTGAAACTCCTTCACCATTTTGCATGAAAACTCTTCTTTTGTCTCCTCACATTACGCCTCTTCCTCCATCTCCTCATGTGGAAGCACTTCTTTCATCTCCCCATGTTACACCTCCTTAAGAGGAAGTACATCCTCCATTTTGTTACATTGCACCTCCTCATATAGAATCATATCTTCCATGTATTACACTTCCTCATATGAAAGCACCTCCTCCATTTTGTCATGTTGCACCTCCTCTTCCATCTCCTTGTATTGCACCTCCTTGCATGGAGGCATCTCTTCCACCTCCTCATGTGGAGGGAGCTCTAGATCCTTCAGCATCTCATAAGACTCCTTGTGTTATGAAATAGAAAATTATGCTTCAGACTCCACAACCCCACTACAAAAGTCCCACAAGAGTTAACAAATGAATTTCAATTGTATTGAATTGAATCCTTACACTTCAAATGCAATCATTACACCATCTATAGTAACAAAAACTCTAGTCAATGCATGTTTCTAAAGTGTTGGTGCAACTTCCTCTAGCATCTTTATTGCACTGGGATCCTCTATGATTTATAATGGAATTGTTTGTTTCATGATTTGTAGAGGAACAAGATCCTATTAGAAACCCCAAACATGCATGCTCCGTGGGTTTGGGGAATAGAGTACAACATGGTCCTCAATGTTGAGGCCATACACATATAAGTAGCAAGTTCACCTGAAAATTTGTGACACTCATCCCATCGGAGCATGAATGTTCTTCTGGGAAATTAAAAAAAAACAAGTGCATTAATGGATAGAATTTTATAATGCCACACACTTATTAATATCCTTGTACATGAACTTAACCATATATATGGTTGATCTCCAAACACTGTTATCCCCCAATCTCTATTCATGCTTTGTATAAGACACAAGTTCATGTTGTTTATTATGCATTTCAAAGCTTACCAGCAAGGGACTAATGCAAAAGCGTGTTCACATGAGTGTGGTCATGTATGTGTAAATCACACTTCATTGCAAATCATCTCTCTAAGAAAAGAAAATGATTTACGTGCTGAGTGATTGATAAAAGTAGAGGGCATCACTTGTATGCCCCCTACCACATCATGCAAACACTTACATAAGTGCCATATAGAGAATTGAAAAAGTTATAAGTAATCATTATAAACATTTACTTGCGTGTACATGTGGTGTTTCAATGCCCCATGATTGCATTCACTAGAATAAGCACAAAGCTTATACCAATAAGAAAAGCTAAATAAAGGAAAGCTTAACTCACTTGGAGTTGCAATGCACTTGAGCAAACAAATAAAATCTCTAACCCACAATCTGATGCAATGCCAACCACAATCCACTGTGATATAGGCACTTAAAGAGCACACATTGATCAAGGTTTGGGTGAGAGCTTTTTGCATAGGCAGCTGTGATTCTCATTCCTGCATGTGTTAGGTGTGTTATGCTGTCCCTACACAAAGTGGGTGTACACAAAACATCGAGAGCTGCCCGCCTGCAAACCTTGATTAATACATGTTTGTTGTGCCCACCACTTGCTAAAACTTGTTTTTCAAGTGCCCATGTTGCACCCAAGATTGTGGGAAAGCTGTTGCTCTCGGTCAGGAAAGTAGTGCAGTATGAAAGACAAAAAAAACATTGCTATATTTTGTATTACATCACATATACCCATGTGGCAAGCTAATGTGGTATAGCAATCTCACATGTCATACATATGTGGTAGAACCCCATATTGAATGCTATACCCATACACTTCAAATCACATTTTGGCCCCTAGGGCAATCAAAACGTAGTAACAATTATGGGCACTAGTGTTTACCTTATGTATTGATATGAAACCAAACCTGCCTGCTACAAATTGATTGCCATAAGGTGTGAATTAAACATGGGACCAAGAAATGTTTGATATGGCCAGGAGACTTATCAAAGTTATATGTGGTGACACATGGTTTTGTTCTCTTTATTGCATCTCATCATATTCTTTTGCAAGAGATAGATTTATATTGCGATGGGTAGTTTGTCAATTATGATACATGGTCATTTTATTGCCATGATCACAACTTTCACATGAACAACTATGTTGTATTGTACACCCAAGAGCCAGAATTAATGATGGTCTAGGCATTCCCGAATGCACCACCACCAATTCCAACACCCCCCAGTTCCAGCACATGACTCTTTATGTAATGGGAGTGATGTCGAGCATTAGAAAGGAGAGCAGTACTTTATGTGTGTATAAGGATGGGCACACGCTACTTATTTACAAGGTGTTGTTTGAGGTGTTATTCATCGAGTTGCAACCTATGAAAGTTTCCAGCATGTCATATCCAAACACCACAGAGAAGATGGAGAGGCCACAGTACCTTCTAGTCCTTGACAACATCTCAGATAATAGACAATGAGGTTTTTGGTAAGTAGGTTCATAGCTGAGGATTGGCTTGCAGCATGCAATGGCAATAACCTTCACCCATCCGTGCATGAGTGGATAGTCCGTTCAGTCAGTGTAATGGCAACCAAGGAGGCTCCACCACTTTGCCATGGGCTCTCCTTCTTGGCACCCGGCCAGAGAGTCACCTTGGAGCACTTCCACCTGGATTTTATGGTTGCAAGTGTCCACGTGCAACAAGAGGTACAAAACCTACAAGCACCGTGAGTCATCCACTCCAGGTGGGCCATGCTCAGAGTTCTCGGAGCGTTAAGTTTGGTGAGGCTCTGTGGTTCAAGGCCAGCTCGCAGATCTTTAAGGAAGGTGGCCTCGACTACCTGGGAAATTCCAACCTCACAGAGCATCCTTGCCATCTGGGCCTGCCAAGTTATCCTCATGGGAGCTGTCGAGAGGTGGACCGCTTGGCGAGGGACTGGACAAGATCTACCCCGGAGGTGCGTCTGATCCGCTCGGACTCGCTGACGACCCGATACTTTCGCTGAGCTCAAGGTGAAGGCATCGAGAACTTGTTCGACCACCTTGACAACCCCACTGTCCACAACCTGGGCGTAATTCACTCCCGGATCTTTGTTCCGTGATCACTGTAAACCAGAATAAAAGAGGCTTCCTTCCTGTCACTGTTGACGCTTAGGAACTCGTTGTGAAGAGCAGTGATCCTGCTGTACTTGACAAAGAAGATCCCCGTGTGCCTTTTCGGTTCGAGCTTGCAAAGCTCCCCGTTGAGATCATTATACACGAAATGGCTGATAATTCCTGTTATCAAAGCTATGAATTGTCTCTGGAAAACACATATTGAGAATCAGAAAAAAGAAACAAGGAAGCCTGAACTAGTAACTTATCTTGACCGATTGTTGGGTGAAGAAGCACATCTTGTAAAAGACGGTATCAGAACAAGTGAAACAAGAAAAACGAAAGAGTCAATTCCAAGGAGAGTTTTCCATAGGCATGAGAATGGACTTGTGCTGGAGATATGGAAGCAAGCCTTCGTATCCATTCTCTCGACCGATTCCACTCATCTTGTAGCCTCCAAACGGTACTGCTGGTCCGTCTCCCAGGTAGCAATTCACATAGACAACGCCCGATTTGATCGACCTGGTCAGAAGATTGACTGTGTCAATGTTCTTGCTGAAGACCGCCGCTGCTAGACCGTAGTGTGTGCTGTTTGCAAGCTCCACGGCTTCGTCAAGAGTCCTGACTCAGTGAAGTAATTACCATCAGATAAACCAAGGTATAAACGAAGTTTTCTTACTTGAACTTGAGCACTGAAAGCACGGGACCAAAGATTTCCTCGCTGGCAATCTTCATAGATTGCTACACAAATGTCCTGGATGTTTTGAGAAAAGAGTAAGAGAATCTTAACACAGCAAACCTTGACGTCTCCAAAAATTGTTGGCTGGATGTAAAATCCTTTCTCGCCGATGCGTTTGCCTCCCACTAGAAGGCTGGCACCTTCTTTTTTTCCCGACTCAATGTAGCTCAAAACTCTGTCCAGCTGCTCCTGGTTGATCTGATAAAACAGCTCGTGACTAGTATCCGAAAGATCAAGAGAGGATATTTTCTTACTTGGGGACCATTTTGGACTCCGGATTGGAAAGGATCTCCAATTACACGTTCGCTTGCCAGCTTGACAGACCTCTTGATAAACTCGTCATGAATACTTTCGTGAACAAAGACTCGCGATGCAGCAACACAGACTTGTCCCTGAAACACATGTCATCATTTCCAAACAAGTTCCCATCCTGAAAATTTCACCTGATGCATGAAAATGGCATCTTGAGAGACGGCCACAGCCGAGTCTAGGTCGGCATCCTCGCAGATTATAAACGGAGATTTGCCGCCAAGCTCCAGTGTGACGGGCTTTAAGTTGCTTCTCGCAGCACTCTCCATTATCATTCTTCCAACTTCAGTGGAACCAGTAAATGTGACCTGAGGAAAAAAAGGAACTTTTCTTTTCAATTGCAAGCTTTCTTACCTTATCCACGCTCATATGCTTCGAAATCGCGGCTCCTGCAGTGGGACCATAACCAGGAATAACATTGAGGACTCCCGCGGGAATCCCTGCCTATATTCGTGAAGAAAAAATGACTTTTGTGTGCAAGTGTAGTGCAAGTCTTTCTTACCTCTTGAGAAAGACTCGCCAGGAGCAGTCCTGTCAAAGGTGTCTGCTCGGCAACCTTGACAACGATCGTATTTCCACAAGTTAACGCAGACCCGACTTTGTTGAGAAACAAATAAGCCGGGAAGTTCCACGGAACAATCGCTCCAACCACACCAATTGGCTCCAAAAGGGTGTAGCACATCCGAGTAGAATCAGTTCGCAAGGTCTTTCCATTGAGCTTGTCAGCCCAGCCTGAGAAAAAAAAAGCCACTCCACTGGTTCAGCAGTGTTTCGATATTGAAAATTTGTTTGTAGTACCTGCATTGTATCGCAGAGAGGCAACCGAACCCGCAATTATCCCCTTGCTTAGATCGATCAACATTCCGTTGTTGAGGGTCTCAAGAGTTGCCAGTTCGTCGAGATGTTCCTCGATCACATCCGCGAACTTGTAAAGTATCCTTCCTCTTTCCTACCAAACGAGCATGAACAAAAGATAAGAAGAAAGAAGGAAGAAGGAATAACTCACAGCAGCAGCAAGGCGTGGCCAGGGCCCGTGGTCAAATGCTTCGCGCGCGGCTCTCACGGCCAGATCCACATCCGCCGCGTCTCCCTCGGCGACTTGAGCAATACATTCCGAGTTGCTGGGATTGAAAGTGGAGAACGTCTTGCCTGCAAAAGATCCACAAAACCATTTCACGCTCACCGCAAAAGCACAAGAAAAGCAAAGATCACAACCTGAGACAGCGTCCACGAATCGCCCATCGATGAAGAGCTTGGTGTGCTTGACGAGATCCTTGGCATCGCTCCCCATATCTTTTCTGCTTTGCTTGCTATCCAAACCCCAAGTAGTATACACCGGTGCGAATATCAAAGAGATTACATGTCCGACGTGCCCATCGGGATCTATGCTGTCAAAAGATTCGCGAAAAGGACTGACAAGCGATAAACTACGACACCCAAAGACTTCGGTTCATGTTGATGAAGAAGTTGGACAAGCCATCTTTTCATATATAAAATCTACAAGGTAAAATCTTCGTTCTTCTTTCTGTTTCTTACCTTTGTGTCTGGCAGAGATCCTATAGCGGATATACAGCATCAGATAACATTGAGAAATCAAAAGCCTGCTCCTTTCATGGCACCATTTCATCCTCGGGTCCCAACCGTATTGATCCAGACATTCTCAAGGGTTTTCAAATGTTTTCTCGCTTTTTTTCTTGGTAATTTTTGAAGATTTTTGTTCTTTCAGCCCGATATTACAGCTCCAGGAGTTCTAGCAGCAAAGACACAATTCAACAACTCTCAAATATCATACAAATTCGACTCTGGAACTTCCATGTGTTGCCCTCACGTCACTGGGATTGTCGCCCTACTAAAATCCTATCGTCCAGCCTGGAGTCCAGAAGCAATCAAATCAGCCATAGTAACAACAGGTAACTAAGTGATACATCTTTGTTTGTTACTGACACTTCAAAACAAAACAGGTTACTCATTCGATAATCTTGGAGAACCAATCAAGAATTCATCACGAGCTCCTGCATCACCCTTTTATTATGGTGGAGGGCATGTAAATCCAAATGCTGCTGCACACCCTGGCCTAGTATACGACGCCAACGAGCAAGACTACATTGGATATCTCTGCGGTCTGGGATACAACCAGACTGAACTTCAGATCCTCACGCAAACTTCAACTAAGTGTCCCGACAACCCCACAGACCTCAACTATCCATCCATTGCCGCCTCCGATTTGCACCGCAGCAAAGTCGTGCAGAGGCGAGTGACGAACGTGGACGATGATGCGACGAACTACATGGCATCTATCGAGGCAGCGGAGAGTGTGTCTGTGTCGGTTCATCCATCGGTGCTGCGGTTCAAGCGCAAGAGCGAGACAGAAGCATTCCAGGTGATATTTAGAGTGGAGGACGACTCAAACATTGATAGAGCAACAGAAAGTTATACGGTCACTAGCCCCATTGCAGTCAAGCCGAGCAGATAAAATATTCCAATGGAATAAAGATTGAAAAATTCCCAACCCGATGACGAAATGGAAAAAAATTGTGTAGTAGAATTGCACCCCAAAGCCGCATCTTCGGTTGATCAGCGCTTGCAATGTGGCAAGAACATCGGGAGAAATGCATAATGCAGTACCACCCTCTCTTACGTGGCTACCCCTTTCCACGCTCACTCTTCCTCCCTACTCTGAGTCACCCTTAATCACACCCGGCCCTAAATGTTTAACGATTAAATTTAAATTAGTAACGTTAAATTTTAATTAGTAGATGTTGTTAACTGGTATGTTAACGACTATAATTTTGTAATTAGCCAGTGAATTGGCTTGGTTTAGGTTTTTCCCTTCTTATATTTTTATTTTTTATTTTTATCATTCTATTTAGTATTATGGCTAGATTGGAATATATAAATCATGCTCATCTTACTTTTTTCATATTGAGAGAATTAATAATATACTAGAACAATCTTTAATTTATAACAATGAGGTGGCATGCAAATCCAAATAAGAAAATGACCCTAAATAAAGGGAGGTTCTGAATTGTGCATTCTACCTAGAACATCGATGTTGCTGCTCGTGCCGAGGAAACAACTCGGCACTCTATGTCGAATCTACAAAAACAGCTGCATCAATCTATAGTCTGGCAAGGAGAGCTAGGGAGAAGCTTAGATCCTGGAGAACCGGCCCTGGCTCCCTCTGGCTCTCGGTGACTCTGGCTCTCGGCCACTCCATGGAAGACCTGTGCTCTTAAGCTTGTTTGTTGATGAGGATTTGCCCATTGAATCTTGAAAGGAACAGGAAGCTTCCACAACTTTTGCCTATAACTCCTTATATAGTTTATGTGCTTTAAAAAGGCGCCAAGTTAGTAAATATTAATATGTTTATAGTCCTGTCTGCCCAATTGACAAGCATATGATTTGTTCCATATCCTAATTTTCTTGAGTTTGTATGTGTGGTAAGAACCCCCATGGCTCAGGCAAAGAATGCAAACAATAGTAGCTTCTGCAATTAGCTTCGCCACTCTCACAAGCAAGAATCCATGGTCTTCCCACTGCTTCTGCCTGTGACAGCAGGGAGGGTTTTGCATGCCTCGAAGTGAACAACTTTGTCAACGAATTTGATCCGTTCTACAGATGGTTTCCCTTGCCATGGCAACTAGCATCGACATCTAGCTTGCCAATTCCACCTACCAGCAAGCTAGTGTATGGGGAGTGATTAACAAATTTTCCATGTCATTTTTTTTGTTAGTGAGATAGGGGAGCCAACAAACTGTATGCCTCAGCCAAGCCCCACATTTGCATAGGATTATCCATTGGTAGTAGCCAGAGCAATTGGTCATGCCTCTCAACTACTCCCATCTTTTCAATGGAGTGTGTAGAACTTAAACGAGAGAGATAGCACCAAGAAAGTGAATGGCTTGCTTGTACTGTCAGCCTCATAATCAAGCGGGTTTATTTATACAGTTTACAGTAAAATAAATTTACCAAATTATCACAAAGAAGAATAAAAAGACTTGGCAATGGTAACAAAAAATCTTTCACAATTTTTATAGTTGATATGGAAATTGAGATTCCTAGACAACTTCTCAATCCCCTCTACATGAATAGAGCAAAGTCTTTTAGCTCATTTTTCGCTTGAAAATCAAATGTAAAACATTACTAATTAACAATATTTCTCAATTTTCTTTTAGATACTTTACTTGTGTGGCAAAATTAACCTTATGTGGCATATGAGAACATATGTGCATTATATTTTCTATTGATTAACAGAGAGGAAACACTTCCTTCACCACCAAAGCCTTTTTCTAATTTAGCTCCATTGAGGGTACCATCTAAATGTTGCCACCAAGGTAAAACCATTTAGCTGGGATATTGGAATGTTTTTGAGCAAATGAACATGATTTTTACCCAAAAGAATTGCTTACTTTAGTTTTTGGACACTCTTCCTTCAGAATATTCTACCATTGTTACAAGTTTTATAATGAATGATTAATGTACTTTTGAGGTTGTAGTTCATGACTAGAATTGTCCTTTTTTTTAATATGCTTCCACTGACACTTCTACTCTAGCACTTTACTCTCGGTCACTATTTATTAGTGCTCATGTTTCAAATAAGTGGTTTTATTTTCCATAAGATTCATTTTGTTATTATAGTCATTCCATTAGTGGTTGTTATAATTGTGGTTAATCTGGTCATATAGCACAGTTTTATTATCAATCTTGTGAGTTTTATCATTATTCTGGATGTACTTCCTAATTTTATTGTCAGCATCCAAATTATACTCATTTAGTTTCTTGTGTTATTCCCTGTCCATAACAACTTCCTCAAGATTATATAGCTACTAGTTCTAATAGACAACAACAATAAATATATGCTACCATCAATAATTCATCCCCTTCTATTTTGTTTTCAATAGAAGATTTTTCAACACAATCATGTGGTGCTTTGCTAACTTTTTGTTCTTCTTTTACTATTATTATTGAGTATAGTGATATGGTTAAGCACTCTGAATTTCATGATTATTAAGTTACTTTAGTTATGATATTTTTTTTCTTAGTGATAATTCTAAGCATTTTGTTGAAGGGATTTGCAAATTCTCTTTTGGTTTCTCAAAGGTTTTTTTCATATTTTATCATTTCACACTAATATTTTGTCACTATTATTTTACTAATGTTTAATTCTAATAGATATTCTATTTTGCATGGTCATCTTTTCCATGATAAAATCATATTTATATCCTTGATTTTTTATATGTTACTCTAAAGGAGTTTTCTTCCAGTACTTGTGATTTATAACATGTTAGGCTTAGTCATTTCCATTTAGAAGCTATTAAACATATTTCTAAAGTGGTTGAAAGTTTTTCTTTTGGTATTCATCCTCATCATAATTGTGAAACTTGTGCTCTGGAAAAATTCATATCTC